>NC_056731.1:1511852033-1511966959 GCF_019279795.1 Protopterus annectens
GTCGGGTCAGATACATTCGAATGGGGCATTGTACTCAATCATTGGTCTGATGAGTGATGAGTAAAGGGAGACTATGACCTCCCTTGATCTAGATGAGAATCCCTTCATGATAAGGTGGGCAATGTAGAAGGTCTTCCTGACTACTTTAGCTACATGGGTGTCGAATGACAGACTACTATCAACCTGGGTCCCCAGGTCCCTGATAACTTCTTCTGTGCTCAGTGGATTGCCACCTATTTGGTAGCTAGGGGTAACCTTGTTTTTCCCGAAGGGTATGACTATGCATTTCTTGGCATTTAACTTTAGGCCGTGGCTCTGGCACCAGTTATCCGCTTCTGTGAGACCCTTTTGAAGGATATCTGTGTCAGATGTGTTTTCTACTATGGCCCAGTTTGCAGTCATCTGCAAACTTTGTCAGCCATAACCCTCCTGTGTTTGCTTGTACTTGGAAAAGTAGATGCCAAACAAGAGTGGGCCCAGGACTGAGCCCTGTGGGACACCACTTGTGACAGGCTTTGAGTCTGACATGGCGCCAGCAACTCTGACCCTGTGGGTTCTGTCACTCAGCCAGTTTGCAACCCATCTTGTGATGTATGGGTTAACATTTAAGCTGATGAGTTTTCAATGATACCCGAGTGGGGTATTGTATCGAAGGCCTTAGCCAGATCGAGGTAGGCTGTATGGACTGCCTTTCCCTCATCAATGGCTTTGGTGACTGTTTCAAAAGTCAACCAAGTTTAAAAGGCATGATCTGCCTTTGACAAAGCCAAACTGGGCTGGATCTAAAGTCTGCAAATTCCTATGTCTTTATTTATGAGGTCCATTATGATCCTCTCCATGGCTTTGCAGATAAGGCTTGTCAAGCTAATGGGCGGTAATTTCCAGGGTCGGTGGAGGCACCGCCTTTGTGAAGTGGGACCACAGTTGCAGTGCGCCACTCCTGGAGTGCGTATCCAGAGGTAAGACTTTGATTAAACAGCTGTCCTAGCTGTGGGTTTAATTCCTCATTGAGTTCGTGGAGCACACAGCCGGGGACACCATCAGGTCCCATGGATGCTGTGTTTTTGCTTTGGAGAGAGCAGTTCTCACTTGGGCTGGAGATGTTTGGGGGCTGCAATCGTTTGGTATAGATATCTCTCCTTTTGGGGAGGGGAGAAGTTTGCACTGAACCTGTCAGCCAGTATGTTGGCAATGTCTGTAGGATCAGTAATCTTCACATCATTTTGAACTAGTTCTGAGCATATCTGGGAGTTTCCTCCTAGGTTTCTAACATAGCTAAAGAAGGCCTTATGATTGTCTTTTGAGTCTTTAGCTATTTTTCTCTCGAAATTTGCTTTGGATGATTTTATGAGAGCTCTTAGTTTTTACTTATAGTGATCAAGGGTGTCTTACCTTTTAAGGATTTTGCTCTATCTTGTAGTAGCTTCCTCCTTTTGTTGTAGAGTTTGTTTATGGCTGGGGTCCACCAGACTGGGACGCTTGCCTTTGGTACAAAGAGTCTTTGTTTTGCTTGGGATTGCCTTATCCATGCAGTCCTGCAGGTGCTGGTAGAAGGCATTTGTAAGTGATTCAGCGGCTTGAGTACTGTTTTCCGCGGTTCGGGGCCTTAAAGGAGACCACACTAGTCTTTAGAAGTGTGAAGTCGGCTTTTGAGAAGTTTTTTACTGTGGTCTTTTTTATTTCAGGTGGGGGTGGGATGAGGACCTCCAGCGAGATTAGTTTGTGATCTGATCTCACCAGTGAGGGGTATACTTCGGTGTTGAACATTGTGCTCCCATGTTCGTGATGATGAGATCAAGTATGTTATCTCCTCTTGTGGGGATGGTGACTAGTTGTTCCATGGCATTTGAGTTTATGAATTCCAGGAACTTTTGGGCTAGAGTGTTTGGGCTTGAGTAGTGTTCCCAGTCTATATTAGGGTAATTGAAGTCACCTAGTATGATGGTGTTTGGTGATACATTTATGCCCTCTAGTGTTTTCAGGAAGGCCATGTGAGGTTCCTGAGTTTGTGAGGGTGGCCTGTAACATGCTACAATTTGCAGAGCAGTCTTGCCTACGGTTAATTGCACCTGGATGGTCTCCGATGCATCATGCGTTGCCACCAGTCTTGAGGTGTGGGTGTCCTTGATGAATATGGATACCCCTCCTCCTTTCTTGGTATTGTCCGGATTTTGGGGCGGAGCATGATATGAGGTAAAACCTGATAGCGATGGGGTGCTCTCAGGAGCCTTGAACCAGGTTTCTGTCACAGCACAGACATCGATGTTCTCCATACTGAGAAGGGCCTCGAGTGCGTGCATTTTGAGATTTAGACTTCTGGCATTGAGCAGCATTACCCTTAGTTTTTTCCTTTTTGTGTTCTAGGGTGGTAGGTTTAGAATTTGAGCCTTGCCTAAAAAGGCACTATGGGGTGGCAAGAGCCTTTGCCAATATCCAGAATCCCAGGGTGACAGGTGCAAGCCGTCCCTTGGCAGCGTGGCTTGTCCAGCATGTCATCCCAGGCAGACAGATACTGGATCCCCTTTGAATGACACCAGTGTTTAAGCCAATTGTTAAAGCTGATCATCTTATCTCTGTATTGTGGCATCATTCTTGGTGAAGGTAGGATACTGCTCAAGGTCAGGGTCATACCTGCCTGGGCTACATAATCAGAGAGCTCCTCAATGTCTCTTTTCATGTAGTCCAAGGAGGTGCGTCTCAGGTCGTTTACACCAGCGTGGACAATGACCGAGTCATATTTGTACCTGCTGTTGAGAGACCTGAGTGCTTGCGTTATGTGGCGGATTCTAGCGCCCGACAGACAGCTTACTGTGACCTTCTCCTTACTCAGTCTGGTGGCGGGACATCAGTGTGTCTGACTATGGAGTCACCAATGACTAGTGTGTCTGGCATTGTGTTTGGCCTTAAGGGCTGTGACTGTTTGACACTCTGACTGTGAGGTCTGTGTGTTGCAGGTGTTGTGTTCTGAGGTGGTGGTTGTTTGGGTGTCTGCTTTGGTGGCCTCTGCTGTTTTGGTAGATTTTTGATCAGAGCCTCTGAGTATGTCTTTGTGTGTTTATGTGTATGATTTGAGGTTGTAATGGTACTATGTGAGACTGGGTCTATAGTGTGTGTGGTAACCTTCTCCTCCTGACTGGTCTTGCCAGTCCTATGTTGAGAGAGCTCAGCCTCCAGTTTGGCCGTATAGTTGCATCTCTCGCATGTATTTGTGTTTTGTGGGAGGAGGAGAGGGTTGTCTGTGTACATGAGGCAATTGTAACATTGCCTCAATATTCCCAGGTTCACCAGCTGAGCAGGAGAGGACACTAGCAACTGATCCCTCGACATGCTAGAAGGATAGACAAAAAACTTTAAAAAAGATTCCGGGGGATGTGGGTGACCGAGAAATGGGGGGTTGCCTTTTTGGGGTATTATCTATGACAAGAGTGCCGTATCAAGGTAATAAGTACTGTAGGAGCAAGTGCTAGGTTTAACAGATAGAGAATAGTCTACTTGGAGTCAAGTAGAGATGATCTTTTTAGTTATAGGATACGCTGATTAGACTTGTTAGTTATAGGATACGCTGATTAGACTTGGAGTCAAGTAGAGATGATCTTTTTAGTTATAGGATACGCTGATTAGATCAGTAGTATAGTTCGAGGAAGGTAGTTTTAAGGGAAAATTTGAAGAGTGTAATTTAGGTAGCCCTAATAGTTTAAATCTGCTTAACCGGCGCTGCCCTAGTGTGCAACAGTGGCAACTCGCTAAACTTCAAGGCTAAATCGCAAGCAGCGCTTAGCGTTTATATCAGGGGGCTGAAAGAAGCTAGGAACTGGCCCAAAACGACCAATAAACTACAAGTTACTGGCTGAAACCTCACAAAACTGGACCAACAGGCAGCTCAATGCTTCCCACTCCCACTGGCAAGCAAGGGAACCTCCTCTGTTCCAAATTAGGTAAAGATTCAGTAACAGGAACTGCAAACAAAGCCCAGGGATCAGCAAGCTCTGAAACTGGACTATTCTAGCTTAGTAAGGCGGGAAAACAAGAGATATTTTTTGTTTTTTTTGTCAGAAAACAAGCAGAAACAGATACAGTAAACACTTATAAATGCTATAAATCGGCTATCGCAGCCTACACAAACAATTTGCAACAGTTACAGATTTTAAAAGTAACAAATTGAGAAACAAGTGCAAAAACAGAATAAATGCAGAAAAACAGTAACAATGTATCAGCAAGCAGGTGAAATACAGTTGCTAGATAAATAGAAGTGGAAAGCCACAAAAATTATACTTAAATCAGGTAAAGTCGCTTTTTTAGCTCTCTGAAGCTTGGATTACTCTGCTGGCCACCACGAGGATCTGTGCTGAGTAGGTACAAGCCAAAAAACGCGCGTTTAGCGTTTTTTATACCAGGGGGCTGAAAGAAGCTAGGAACTGGCCCAAAACGACCAATAAACTACAAGTTACTGGCTGAAACCTCACAAAACTGGACCAACAGGCAGCTCAATGCTTCCCACTCCCACTGGTAAGCAAGGGAACCTCCTCTGTTCCAAATTAGGTAAAGATTCAGTAACAGGAACTGCAAACAAAGCCCAGGGATCAGCAAGCTCTGAAACTGGACTATTTTAGCTTAGTAAGGCGGGAAAACAAGAGATATATATTTTTTTTTTCAGAAAACAAGCAGAAACAGATACAGTAAACACTTATAAATGCTATAAATCGGCTATCGCAGCCTACACAAACAATTTGCAACAGTTACAGATTTTAAAAGTAACAAATTGAGAAACAAGTGCAAAAACAGAATAAATGCAGAAAAACAGTAACAATGTATCAGCAAGCAGGCGAAATACAGTTGCTAGATAAATAGAAGTGGAAAGCCACAAAAATTATACTTAAATCAGGTAAAGTCGCTTTTTTAGCTCTCTGAAGCTTGGATTACTCTGCTGGCCACCACGAGGATCTGTGCTGAGTAGGTACTTTGGGAAGTGTTGTTCAACTTGTAAAGAAAGGTATTGCATTTAGGTCCAAGGAGGTCATTGCTCCACAGTATTTGGCATTCATCAGACCTATCATTAAGCACAATGCCCCCTTTTTATATACCTAACCAAATACATCCAACAACTGTAGCGTCTACAGAGGTTTCTCACTAAAAGAATACAGGGCGTAAATAACATGTCATATACAGACTGTCTTAAAGCCTTATTCCTGTATTCTGTCTTGTAAAGGCTGTTGAGGGGAGATCTATGGCTGGCATACAAGGCATTGTTGGACGCCACCCTGATGGACCTCTTGCATATCTGCAAAACAAACAGCACCAGAATTACCCATTCTAAAGACTTAAACCTTGTCTGTAATATAAATAAGACCTGCTGGAGAAACAGGTATGTGTCCCAGAAAATACCCCTTCTCTGCAACAGGCTCCCTATCTATGTGAAGCAGATTTCTTGCTTAATCCAATTTAAGTGCAACTTGGACAACTGTATGGGTAACAGGAAATTCATCCCTGGTTTGGCACCTATATCTAATGATCACACACAGTCTGTAAGTGTTTCATCTTCAGGACCCTTCTTACACTTATCAAAGGTACCAGAACTTGTTAGAGATTTGGGATGCATGGCTAGGCTTAAAAAGGCTCCAGTGGTCATTAGCCTAGTACACATCTATGAACCTATACAACAGATCTAAAATTCAATGTATTAAAAACTGCATCAAGAATATCAGAAAGGAACTAACAGCTACTGTCAAGGTTAGTAAGGTATATCATGAACTTAAATTAGGTTCTGAAGCAAAGGGTAATTATAAGGCATTCTTTAGCTATAGTAGGAAACTAAGAAATAACACTCAGCATTGTTCTGAGCTTATCGAAAATGACATCAACCACTCAGACTCAGTAGAGATAGAAATATACTAGCAGTCAAATTTAGTGCAGACGTTATCCCTGAAACAACTATTTTAGTTCCACATTTCCTAATCCATTATACCTCCTACCAGCACAAAAGAATAGGTACTGAAGGTGCTCTCTAAGACTACAAATACTATGTCTGGGTGGGCCTTATGATTTAACTGGATGCCTAATAAACTGCACCAAACATGCCCTTGTGGAGCCCCACCTTAAACTTTTTAACCTTAACTTAACCACAGGATTTGTCCTCCTAAGTATGGCAAAGTGCAGTAATAATGCCATTACACAAAGGTGGTGTAGCACCGATTCCCAGAAACTATAAACCCATTAGCCTGAGCTGTCTGATTTTCAAAGCACAGAACACATCATATCTGACCTCATAAAACTATAATACAAGTTCATAAGTTAATACTAGGCTGTTGGTCTAGTGGACCATTTGTAACCTGCCAAATGATGCCACATAGAATTTACCAAGTCATTAATTTATATCAAATTCCCAACACAATAAATTACTTTGAATCTAATTATGCCCCCTTTCTTGAGGGGGCCAGACCAGGGGTATACTTACAACTGCCCATCCAGTCACCAAGTTGTGCTTAAAAAGGGTCCGAGAACTATTATGCTTTACATACAGTGGGAATTACTCCATGGAAGTGGCATTCTCAGTGACAGTTATCTGTCATGCTTGTAGGTCCTATTTATATGGCTATGGAAGTTCAGATCTCTTGAGCAGGTGTTTAGAGTGTTATTAGTTTTGTGGATGTGAAGGAGATTCCACAGGACTAGATCTTTTGAGGCTCTGTAACTTAGGCAGACATCTCCCTCATAAGCTAACAGTACACAGAAAAAAGTGAGGGTCCTATAAGATGGTCAAGATAGCTCAAGGTGGACATGACATTGATTGTCTTAATAAGGAAATGCCATGGATTCTCAAGCTAGGTCATGTGTTTAGGTAAGTACATACCCAAAGGAGCATTATACTCTATAATTGGCCTGATAAGGAAGGAATAAAGGAGGAGGATAACAAGTTCCTTGGCTCTAGAAGATATACTCCTAGTGATCAGTCCAGCTATATGAAAGGATTTCCTGACAGTACTGGTAAAGTGGTGGTCAAAGGATAGTTCAGCTTCAATGAAAGTGCGCAAGTCTCTATCATCATCATCAGCCCCCTTTTTCCCACATTTCCTACATGGGGTTTGGGTATCGTGTTAGCTGTCACCATCTCTCTCGATTCAGTGCCACACTCCTGCCTTCAACATTCACGCCTGACTGTCGCAGATTTTCTTTCACAAAATCCATTCATCTCTTTGCTGGACGTCCTCACTTCCTCTTACCTTCTTCCTGTCTGTCTCAAATCTTCCTCACCAGACTGTCTTCTGCTTTTCTGCACGTGTGTCCAAACCACTGTAATCTGTTCTCTTTGATCTTTTCTGCAATTGGAGCTACTTTGGCTTCTGCTCTTATGTCCTCATTTCTTCATCTGTTCCACAGAGTGCATCCTACCACCCTTGTCAGGCTCTTCATTTCCATCACCTCAAGCTTCTTCAACTGTTCTGCTTTTACTGCCCAGGTTTCTGTACCATACAGTAGTGCTGGTCACACTACTGTCTTGTGCATCTTACTTTTCAGCTTCTTTGTAATACTTCTGTCATAGACTATACCTGACATCCTATGCCAATTGGCTGGAGCCCCTCTGATTCTAGGTTTGACCTCTTCATTCAGACTTCCCCTTCTCCTCAACCACCCTCCCAGAAACATGAAGCAGTTCACCTGTTCCACTATCTTCCCTTCCATCTCTCTTCTCAGCTTCTTCTGATTTCCCCAATTTGCTGCCATTACCACCATCGTATCTGTAGTTAGCTTCATCCCATGTGCCTTCAGTTTTGCATTCCATTCTCCTATCCTTTGCTGAAGTTCTACCTCAGAGTCTGCCTGTAATGCCACATTGTCTGCATACAGCAACTTTGTTGATATGATCCCTCCGACCATCACCAGCATGAACAGCAGTGGGCTCAGAGCTGAACCCTGGTGTACACCCACTCCCACTGAGAACCCCTCTGGGAGACTGAACACTGTTCGTACTTGAGTCACTGGGTCTTTGTACATTCTATTAATTAATTCTACCAATGTTTCTGGGACTTCAAACCACAGCCGTACTGCCCAGATCACCTTCCATGGGACCTTGTCATAGGCTTTCTTTAAGTCTGTGAATGCCCAGTTGGACTCTCTCATCTATAGCTTCTTCTCAAGTATCTGTCTCACTGCAAATATCATGTTAATTGTGCTGAATCTTGATCTGAATATGTACTGCTCATCTCCTATCTTACATTCTACTGTTCTGAATATCCATTTATCAGTCATCCTCCCCAGAACTTTCATGAGATGTGATAGGAGTTTGATGCCTCTGTACTGCCCACAGTTGTGGATGTCCCCTTTGTTATTGTGAGACTTGGACTTGGAGACTGCCCAAGTCTCTAAAATAAAAAAAAGTCAAATTTTAGGAGGATGTTAACTATCTGACAGGTGCGTGGGTGTCCAGATTTGCCAAAGGACAAAATACTGTATTTCTTGGCATTTAGTTTGAGGCTGTTGTCTAAGTACCACTTGTTCGTGCACATAAGGCTCTCATGGAGAATCCAGTGGGCAGTTATTCTGAGTAGTGGTGCTTATGATAGCTCCCAGTTTGCAGTCAACAGCAAACTTCATCAGTCACAGGCCTTTGGTGTCAGCCATGATGTCACAGAGGTAGACACCAAAGAAGTGCAGTCACATTGCAGATCTCTGTGGTAATTGCCTGATAACTACTCTTTTGGTTGCGAGTGTGCCTCCAAGACTAATAGAGTTTTGCCAATCAGCCAGTTTGCTATCCAGTGGGTAATATGATGCCAGAATATGGGATGGTATCAAACGTTTTGGCTAGGTCCAGGCACTTACTGTGAACCAAGTTGACTGAGTCCAACACTTCTGTGAATTCTTCAAAAAAGTCCACCAGTTTAGGAGGAAGGATCTGCCTTTAACAAACCCAAACTGGTTTGGGTCCAGGATTTGAAGACTGCTTAAGTCTTTGTTAAGGAGTTCCACAATGACACGCATAAGGCTGATGAGGTTTACAAGTCTATAGTTAACTGGACTAGCAGTAGGTCCCCTTTGTGGACTAGGCTGACTACATAAAATGTTTATCATGTTGATCACCGCTGCAGTAGCCTTACCTATACGAGTTATATCCTGCAAAGAATATAACAGCTGGTTAGCTTACAAAGCTTTAGGACTCATTATATGCACCTAAACAGCTCAAGCTAAGCTGACTAAAAAGGCAGGTTTGTGTGGAAGCTGTTCAGAGCTTTCCTGTTGCAGAAGAGTATGTTTTTTTTAGGACTGACACTCCACTTGTATTATTCCTTTGCTGGGCAGATAAATTCATTTTAGGGGAAAAACTTTCCAATAAAAAATAGTTTATTCATACTTTCCTCTTCAGGAAAGTTATTTTAAAGCTAAGAGTTTGTGTTTAAACGGACTGCCATGGAACTGTATTGTACTTTTAAATGAGAGTGCTCTTTTTTCCCTGTCAATTTAAAAGTTGTTTTAACTGAAAAAATTTTTTTTCTGTGGAGACATTCCATTTATTTTACTTTTGGGCAGCCAGCCAAGTGTTTAAAACGCTTTTAATTGTATTTTAATGTAAAAAAAGTGACATTTAAAGACTTTTCAGTTTTACTGGCTTTTGCTGCATATATTCCTTGAGAAAGAGGCACCTTTTTCGGTTTAACCATGGAACAAAATGCTGGTCCCACGGTCAATCCTTCTTCCAGACACAAAAAGAAAAAGTTAAGCAAACAGCCTTTGCTATCACAGCCAGCTTGCAATTTTCCTCAGCCACAGGTGGGTGACTCTGCTGCAGCCATTTGTTGCATGTCAGACCACTCCTCTTTTACCCTGGATCCCTCTGATGTAGCACCTAAAGCCACTATGGATGATGTGTTAGTCATATCCTCTACAGCTGTTAGGGTTCTCTCAGTGGGCAAGAGAGACACTCTTGTTGGTCCTGGGAGAAGGATTCCCTGTCTTGTCAAAATGCTGAGCCCATCCCTAGGGAAGCTGCTGCTACTAATATAACTGCTGGCCCCATTTTTCCTGTCAAACAGAAACCGAAAACTAAACGTACATCTACTCCTCCTCAAATTTCCTTAGACAGGAGTAGTTTATTAGGTCTGGCTAATGGTTTAATTCAGATTAGTTTCTGGAAAAATATCTCTTTTCTTGACGAGAGTCAAGATTCCGAATCAGAACATAAAGATAAAGGAACATAAATGCAACTGTACCTGGTAGAACCATATTAAAACTATACAAGGAAAAGAATTTTGACCAACAGTAAGTAGAGTAATTTCTGGTATGTTACTGAAATAACCAACTCAGGTGCTTAACAGAATCCACCAAACCCAAGTTTGAGGCTAAAATAGCTACCCAAGCCAAAGACAATCACAAGGCAATTTTTTAGTTATATTCATAATCGCAAAAGCAGAATGCAGTAATGCACTGAGCTGATTATGAACGATTTTACCTACACTGAGGCTAAAGATATAGTGAACCTACTGTTCAATATTCTTAGCTCAAAATTTTACTCCTCTTTCCCTTCCATCTATTCACCAAGATATACCTGAAACTGATTCACCTCCATCTATCACACAAGCCCAAGTCCTAAAAGGGCTACCTAAAGCTAAAAGTGCTGCATTGATTAGTCCTGACAATATCCCCGGATGCACCTTAAAGAGCAAGAAGCACAATTTAGCCACACCCTTAAAACACTGTTCAATCTCAGCCTCCATACAGGTTTTGTACCAAATGAATGGAGAACACCTACAGTCATTCCCCTGCATAAGGGAGGACCTTTCACAGACCCAGGTAATTACAGACCCATACGTCGGGCCGGCCTCATATGCAAAGCCATGAAAGACTTATCATGCAATTAACCACTTAAGACATAGTCAACATCCAAACATTGGACCCATCTCAGTTTGGATTTGGCATCGGCAGGTGCTTATGCAACCTGGTGGATTTTTTGAAAAGGTCACCAAAGTAATAGATGAGGGCAAAATGGAACACATCACATACCTTGACCCGTCCAAAGCTTCTGACATAAATCCCCACTCAGGCATAGTAGACAAGCTAAATAAACTGGGAATACACCCCTATTTCACCTGTTGGATTGTCAACTGTCTTACAGATAGGACGCAGATAAAACTAGGGGGGAAGCTAATTCTACAAAGAGGCCAGTCACCAGTGGAGTCCCCCATGGTTCTGTGGTGGGCCTCTCCTATCTGGCATCTACTTTTCTGAAGTAAAGGCCAACACCAAAGAGCTCTGACTGACTAGGTTTGCAGATTACTGCAAGTTAGGAGCAGTCATTGAATTTCCAAATGACTTACACATCCTGCAGGAAGGTTTGCCACAAACAACTAGTGTACAAATCATGGACTGAAACTAAATGCCATGTGATGCCCCTTTTCTGGGCTAGTAATCAAGGAACCTCAATCCTTACACTGACACTGGTGAGGGGCATTCACTTGGAATAGAAATAGATACATACAGTATTTTCAGATGCACCCCTCTGCACCAAGCACAATTTACCTTAAGAGCATACAGGGAACACACTCAGTCTGGGGGTTAAGTTTCCCTCTCTTCAGGCCTGCAATAAGACTCCCCACATAGCTGTAGAGTAGAGTCCTCAGCTGAGTGTACCAAGCCAAGTCCTCCACCATTCTCTCTGTGAAACCAGTGGTCTCTATCCCTGCTCCAAATAGCTGACACACACACACACACACACATGCACACACTGACACACGCAATCTGGGAAAGGCTGGCAAAGAGTTACCAGTTATGCCTACAGTATAAGGTAGTTCCACCACCAGCAGAACACTCCAAAGCCAGCTACTCAAAGTCTCTTACAAGGGTATCCAATTATACGGAGTAAAATTAATACTAATACAAATAGTAGGGTTTGACCAATGCAGCAAGGCTTTCATGAGCAGCCACAGTGTTACCAAATAACTATAAGTACTCTCAAAGTTTAAAATATTCTCTAAAGGACCAAAAAATTGCTTTCCACTAGTTCCTTTACTAGCGCAAGGAAGTGGAAGTGGGTGAGTGGTCTTCCTTCTTTGTCAGGTTTCCAAAACAGACTGCTCTGAGACTTCTGTCTCATCTAATATTAAAACATAATTTCAGTGCTGGGTTACAGAATGACATCACATACATCTGGTCATCTGACTCTGGTTCCCACACTACCCCTTTTGCTAGAAACCGAACCAGAATTTAGCACAATGTGTTACCATACACACAGACAGAGCTTTGCTGGGATGTGTTGTAGCATCTGGAAGCTATAAAACCATTTCACAACTTCCACCCTTCCAGGTTAGCAATTAGTTCAGTCCTAAGGTCCATACGGTAGGATTCCTAGTCCTGATTTTCAAATACATTTCATCTATGGCTGCAATCAGAACTGTAAGATGTAATCTTTATGGGCTAAACCACGTAATTTAATTTCAGATTTTCTCAAAGTTAGCTGGACTGAGATTAACCTCTTCTCTTCCAGTATCTTCTGTTCCAATATAGAAAACAAATCCAAGAGGATGAGGTGCCCAAAACAAAACCAATAAATGAAAGAAAGCACCAGTATGCCGTATCCACCTTGAAGGAATGTTTAATAAATTTCACAGCAAGCAAAGCACAGCAGACCACACAGTAACGCTGAAACCACTACCAGTTTGTTTTCATCTCCAACTTCATCAGAAAATGCTGACAATCCAAACCCCTCCCCATTTATACCCTTGCACATTAACAATTATAAAATCATGTGACATCAATAACAACTTTAACTCTTAAACAAGAATTAAAACCATCCATACTGAATAAAAAGTTCCCCTATTTTTTATGTTGAGTAAAACTTGCTTGCTGTGAAATTTATTAAACATTCCTTCAAGGTGGATACAGCTTACTGGTGCTTTCTTTGATTTATTCTTTTTGTTTTGGGCACCTCATCCTCTTGGATTTGTTTTCTGTGTCCTTATTTTGAGGATGGCAGAGCTTACTGTTTTCACCAAAGCTGCTTCAATCGGAAGCAGCAATGAGAAAGCTATAACGGATTTACTGGGTAAGATTTCACAGCTTGTGGAGCTTATGATGGATTTGTTAAATCCGCCTCTTTTTCATCACTTCGCGGTAACCAGGAAGCTGGTGTGAGGACGAGGCATGCTAATGGCGTTTTTTCTGGCTGTACTGTTGGTGAAGATGGCAAAAGGAATAATTTATCCGATTTTGATGGTTTGGGGACTCCGGAGGTGCTTAAAGACAATCATTTGAACAATGCACGTAGTGGAGCTTGTTCTGAACCATGGCAAGAAACAAGAACACAAGGTGACTTTATTGTTGTTAACAATGCTGCTTCTACTCAAACTGACTCACACAATTGTAATTTGGATATTTGGTTAAATCAACATGTTTCTTTTAACCGGACAGACTTGCATTCAGGTGAAGCTGACACTTACTCAAATAATTTGAACAAATTACATGATTTACTGCTTAAATTTAAAACTCTTGATGCTGGCAATGTGCATTTAAGGGAATGCTTAAACTTAAAGGTTGTGCCTAAAGGGCTGTGTGCGTACAGATACCTGAATAATGTGGAAGAAGGATCCGAGTTTCATTTAGAAGAATTTTTGATACATGTGGTTTTAAAATTTTAAAAGCTATTATTAAGCAAAATGAGAGGCTGTTGGGTGTTTTAAATGAAAGAATTAACAATGTCAATGCTTGTATTTTAAAAGATTTAATGTTTACATTAGATGAAGAAAAAAAAAGAAGTATTTTGATTTAAGGGTCCATGTTGATAAGAAAGTGACATTAACAGTTGGTAGGAAGAAAAGAAAGTTAAATAGGGATCTGCATGAATATGAGCAAAACATTCATTACCCCAGACCAAAAGGTACTGTTAATTTTGAAATATATGGGAACAGTGGTGGACATAATAATGGTAGGGGTGGCTATTATGGCTCTGATTATGCTAATCCTAATGACCACTATAATTCTAGTACAGGTCATCCCTCTGGACACAAGCTATCAAGACCCTTTAGAGTAACCCCCCTCCGAAAGTCCGAGAGATTGAAGAGCAAGCCTATGACCAATTACTACCAGGGCAATTGGAGGGGGTAGAACAATCTGAGGGGGGAAACAAGCTCAGTAGGCGCCATTGATGCAATTACTAAAGAGTATGAATTTGAGCTTGATGAATGTATTGTGAAGGATGGACCTATTTTGACCTGTCAGGGACATGCTATTTTTAACTACAGTAGTTTGCACATTACTAGACTTGTTCTGATTTATTTTCAAAAGGTTTTAAATTTGTTCCCAGTAAAACAATATATTTTAAGTAAAGTACTAATTAATTTGAAAATGTTTATTCGTAAAAAGAATTTGGAGCTTCTGTTAGATAGTCAAAGAGATTTGAGTGAAGGATTGAGAAAGAAAAGTGTGTGGAATCCGCCTTTGCACCCCCAGTTTAAAAACTTGGAGAATGTTTTGGAAATGGAACCAAGGGAAAAACTTCCTGGTAATAAGGTTAGGTTTAACTTGACGTTTGAAAAAAAAACACTCTTGGATTCTATTAGGAAGAATAAGTATGCGAGGGTAATGAAGCCAGATAAGGGAGGGGGTACAAGTGCTTATAGATGCCATTACTTACGAGAGTAAGATGATGGACATCTTGTTAGATGACAACAAGTACATAAAGGCCTCTATAAATGCGGTGCATATAGAACATAAAAAGATCTATATAGCGCTTAATGACTTGGTATTAGAGGGCAGCACTGATATTGAGACTTTTAGGTTCTTACACAACAAGGAACCAAGAATACCATCTATCTTTGGGATATCAAAGGTCCACAAAGATGTACAAGACCCCCCTTGAGGCCTATAGTGGCAGCTAGCCAATCTGTTACTGCACCTGTTGCTAAATATGGGTTCCTATTACATGAACAAACTTTTCAAAGTTCGAATGTTATATGGTCGACACCATATGATCGAACTTTGAAAAGTTCTAAGGTTAAATGTAATGGTGCTGTATGGTGCAGAATGGGAGAATTTCCCTTTTCTGCACTGAATTGCAATCTCAGAGTTGGTATATTTAAGTGGGGGGGGGTGTGGGGGGAAGCAGCCCCCCACGTGGGGGGTGCAGGGGAGCATTAAGTTAAGTTTTATTTTTTTTATGTTTTATTATATATTCGAAGTTTCAAACTTCAATCATATGTTGTCGAACATATGGGATTCGAAGTTTTGAAACTTTGAATATATAATATAGACCCCTAAATACTTGGATTATAGGATAAAAAACTGTCTGTAGGTGCATGTAACATTTTGAATGATTCATGGGATTTTTTAAAAAGTGTAAGGGATAAACAGATAACCAATGATGTTATTTTAATTACTATTGACGTGGTGGACTTCTTCACTTCTATTCCTCATAAGACTGGTTTGGAGTTTTTTGAAGAGATTTTAAGAAATGACAATAATTTCACCGAAAAGGAAGTATATGTTTTTACTGTCTTAATGGAATTAGTCTTAAACAATTTTCTTTATTTTGAAGGGGAATTTTTTCGACAGTTGAAGAGAGGAGCCATGGGGGCCATATGTGCCCCTACCTATGCAAATTTAGTGATGGTTTGGTGGGAGAACAAATATGTGTTTAATTCAGTGTTTAAGGATTGCTGGACACTATGCAAATGATTCCTGGACGACATCTGTATATTTTGGACAGAGAGAGAGGAGAAATTTATGAATTTCTTCGAATACATTTCCAATAGTACTGATTTTTTCAGATTTACTTATAAGATTGGTTATGACAGTATTGATTTTTTTGGCTTCAATATTAGGAAGAGTAACAGTGGTTTTGAATCAAAAGTGTACAGGAAGGAAATGTATTGTAATTAATTTCTGCATTTTTCAAGTGCCCACCCTCACTTTCAGAAGAAAGGTATAGTGAAGGGTCAATATGTACGTGGTAGTCGAATGACGTCCAATGACAAGGACTTCATTAATGAGTGTGACTTGTTGAAGCATATGTTTTTAGAAAGAGGATACCCAGAGATTTTAATTAAGGAAATTCAGGAAGAGGTGTTGCAGTATACGAAAGAAAGATTTACACCAATTTTACATTCCAGTGATACAAATACAAAGGAAGGGGGAATGAGCAATGGGGAAGATGACATATATGGGAATGCTTTTATTGTGGATTTCAGTGGAGACTCTCAAGTTATTAGAGATATTGTCCAAACGGAATGGGACAGGTTCTCTATGTTTTCTGATCTGAACTTAAAATTTGATGTTCCATTAAAGTTAACTTTCAGAAAAGGTAGATGCATTAAGGACCTTATGGAAAATAAACTTGGGGGTGAGTCTGTAAGAAAAGTGGGCACCTTCAAGTGTGGAGCGTGTCAGCAATGTCCTTTCATTGCTGACACTTCTGAGATGATTGTTAGTAATAGGAATAGACCTATAATATCTAATTCTTACTTTAATTGTGAAAGTAAAGGGATTGTTTACATTGCGACCTGTAAAACATGCAAAGCTTTTTACATAGTTAAGATGGAAAGATGTCTAAAGAGAAGAATTTACGAACATATTTATGACATTATGAGAGGTAACAATAGAAATGCTCTATACAAACACACATTGAGTTGTGAAGGTGCTTCCTTCACGTTTTTTGTATTGGATGAGGTAGCAATGGATGGTAGGGGTGGTTCCAGTGAGACTAAGCTGGAATATAGGGAGGTTTACTGGCAATTGGTGTTGGACGCCAACAAGTGGCCAGGTTTGAATGACATGGTCTCCATGGTCTCCCTAGCCCCTGTCTTGAAATTAAGGGCAGCAAAGTTATGAATTCTACATGTACTCTGTTGAACAAATCACTGTTTACATATGTATTATTTTACTTATTTTATTTATTATATGTCTTAAAAGAAAGTTTTACTCAACATAAAAAATAGGGAAACTTTTTATTCACTATGGATGGTTTTAATTCTTGTTTAAGAAAGAGTTAAAGTTGTTATTGATGTCACATGATTTTATAATTGTTAATTGCTAATGTGCAAGGGTATAAATGGGGAGGGGTTTGGATTGTCAGCATTTTCTGATGAAGTTGGAGACGAAAACGAACTGGTAGTGGCTTCAGCGTTACTTGTGCTATGCTCTGTTACAATATATTCATTTCAACAGTTACAATACAGTCTGACATACTGGTGCATTTCTTTTCTGTCCAGCAGGACCCACTGTTGGTACATTTGTAACACAAGCAGCTTTACAAACACATTTTCAATGCAAGCATCTGTACAAATTAGTTTTGTATACAAATGACATACAATTCTTTACAAAACTCCAGCTAGCTATGCTGGCATATGTCACACATCCACTGTCCTACTTCTGAAAGAGCTGGCAATGCCTATCATCACATGCCAAAAAATCCATTACTATATCCTTGGGAAGTCATCTTCCAAAGGTAACTACCACATTAACAATATACTCCTATGAGTTAAGCCAGTTGTTTAGGATTTGGGAACTTATGTGGACGGTGACTTAACTTTTGACCAATGTGTGTCTATTGCTGTAAGAAAGTCCTACATGGACTAGCTTAAAGCCCTGTCACTATACTCTGTATCCCACAGCCTGCTAAGAGGTGACCTGTGTCTGGCATACAAGGCATCCTCCAACCCATTATTGATGGATTTACTGCACATCAGCAATAAAATGGCATCAGAAGTACTCAGTTTAAAGACTGAAATCTCTTGTGCAACATCAACAGAATGGTTTTGAGGGATAGGAACATCTTGCAGAGGATACCACACAGACTCACCATCCACATAAAACAAAATGCATTCCTTTGCATATTCAAACACAACTTAGATCTATGGATGGGAAACAGAAAATTTACATCAGGACTTCCCCCTTCATTACTGATATGACAGCTCCTAAATGCTTTATCCCATGCATGGGTCCCCTCAAAATATCTATGGTATGATCCCAGTTATTCTCATTAGGGTAATGTATAATTATCAACCATGGCATAGGTCAGACTAATCTATATGCAAATGGGATAGATTACTTCAAGCACAAAATTGGAAATTACCTGCACTTAAAATGTCTTACAAGGGGAGCTAGCTTAATACTTAACTATGAACCTATGAAAGATACAGATTCTCATTCTGCCAGGGGGGTGGGATGGGTCCTCTTTCACAGATTATTCCAGAATGTGCCAGTGTATTTAGAGGTAGAACACTGAGGTTTCTCAGTTCCTCAGGAAATACTATGAGCTGTTACAGAAACAATTTCCAGAACCTTCACATATTCCTCCAGTACTGTCAGCTTTGGATGATGTGTGCGACACTGCCTGCAGTTTTCCTGATAGTCAGCTAGCTTCCTCTAAAAAGGCAGATAAAAGACTGAGGAGTATTATGGATTCTAACTTTTTATACTCTCTTCCCAAACCTGACCCAGCAGCTGTAAAAAGATGTTATGTACTCACCATAACGTTCCATGTGAGTTGTTCATCTCACCTTCATTCGTACAGATGGGTTCAGAGTCGATCCTTGGCTCCAAGTCGGCCAACTACAAAGCTAGAGGTCTTCAGACAGCTCGAGGCCAAGTCCCTACCCCATGATGCACCTTTAGTTACCTCAGATCTTGTTTGCTGCCACTAATAATACCATATGCCATTCTGTCACTTTTTAAGGTAAAAACCATAGGAAGACAAAGCAACCAAGATAAAACCAGAATCTCAGTCCTCAAAAAAAACTGGAGGGGCTAGGAGGGTGGGAAGTAAGAATGAAGGCGAGATGAACAACTCACATAGAACGTTATGGTGAGTACATAACTTCTTTATGTGAAGTTGTTCTATCTCGCCGTTCATTCTTACAGGTGGGTAGCGTCCCAAGCACCACCTTTCTCAAGTGGCTCACAGGAGTATGTTTCTCAGGACAGTAGAACCAAAGGTGGCCCTGTCCCTGGAAGCCCTATCAACTTTGTAATGAATGATAAAGGTATGAGGCTTTGACCAAGTGGCTGCTGCACAAATATTGTCTATTGGTAGCCTAGCTGAAAATGCAGAAGATGTGGACACAGCTCTGGTTGTATGAGCCTTAATTTTGTGTTGTAGAGAAAAACTGGCAGCTGAGTAAGTGAAAGTGATGCAATCAGGTAACCATTTGGATAGAGTTGTTTTTGCCACAGGCATACCTTTTCTAGAATCTGAAAAGGAAACAAAATAGGTAAAATCTATAATCTGATAAGGAAACAAAATAGGTAAAATCTATGTTGTCTGTTAACATCAAGTTTGTGCAGCATATACTCCAAATTGTTGGTGTGTTTAGGGAAAAACACTGGTAAATCTATAGTCTGGTTAAGGTTAGCTTCAGTACAAACTTTAGGTAAGAATGAAGGTGTGAAGACTGGTAGAGAAGGGTGAAGGCCACCAGCCTAGCCAGATAGAATTGTGCAGATAATTCTGTCATTTGTAAATATAAATGTAAATTTCAGGCTTGTTGTTTTAAATGTAAAGAAATACTGTTACATGTGGAACTGGAAATAAATGCGAAAACTGTGGACTCTACTGACCAAAGTAAAGTGTGTGGTGACCCTTTGAAGTTGACAGTAGTGCCAAAAAGTCTAGATGAAGAAATTCTATTGTTTTAACCAAGAGTTAAATTGCTAGATTTAAACATGCAAATGTATTTTTTATTGCTCTGTTTCTTAACCAGCTGCAAGATAACAAAAGGGAGATGTTAAGAATGTAAACACAGTTAATGCGTAGCTTGGGAACACCAGGAAGGTGTAAAAGAAATTATGTAATGTTTATCAGAACTGCAGTTTCAATTTAAACAGAGAGAATCAGAAGGCATTAATCATTTTTGTCTTGATCATCCAACTCACAGCACTGGCTCTTGCTCACATGTAATTTATCTTAGACTTGTGTTTTCTTTTAGGGATAGCTAAAAACTAGAAAGATTAGACCAAGTGTTTTTCTGTGATGTCAGAACTGTACTACTGAATTATTTTAAAGTATTTCTGTGTGATCTCTAAACTCTTGACTAGCACTGACTGTATAGTAGAAAGTATTGTCTTGTGGTTTTAATTTATTATTAAATATTTTAAAACCTTTTAACTGTGGCTGGTTTGTGTAGAGATAGGTTAAGCTCTAAGGGTACATTGCATGTATATAAGGATCCTGTACCAAGTCACTCTAATAAGCCTTGAGACTGTTTAGTCATAGTACCAATTGGATAATAATATTGCACAGTAATAATGGGACACCCTTTTAAGGGCCCTTGAGTAGCTGATAATTATTAGCTGGGTGGTGGCAAGGTACTACCATATACTCTGGGTAAAAGTGGCACAGCTGGAGAACCTGTGCTAGTCTTCCCCAGAAGTGTCTGTGTGGTTGTATAAAGTCTTATCTCAAAGTGTGTGTGTCAGCTACTTGAGCAGGGACACAAAACACTGGCTTGACAAAGAGGGTGCTGGAGGTTTTAGTTTGCCCAGCTAGGCTGAGATCTGTACCCTATAGCTGTGCCAGTGGGGAGTCTTATTGGGGATGTTGAGAGCAAAGGAGCGACCAGCCCTGGACTGACTGTGATCTCTGTGTGCTTAAGGGAAATTGCACTTTACTATGTGTATTTGTTATCCTTTCCTCATATATGAGACGCTTACTCTGATGTTAGTGGTGAGGATTGAGGCTCCTTGATTGCTGGGCCAGGGCATGGGCATCACAGAAGGATTTATACGCAATGCAACTATGTCAGTATGAAAAAACAAATATGGAGGTTTTATGGACAAGGCTTGTAGTTCTGAGACTCTTCAAAGAGACGTGATGGCTACTAAAAAGATAGTCCTCCAAGATAAAAGTTTCAAATTGCATGAAGAAGCTGGCTCAAATGGTGGGAGAATAATGCATGAGAGCATAAAATTTAGGTTCCAGAGGGTATAAGGGGATTTAACTGGTGGTCTAAGATGGAAAGTCCCTTTGAGAAAGGCTTTGGATAGCTTGTGTGACATTATGTTAAAGCCTTCAGTACCAAGAAGAAAGTTAGAAATGGCAGCAAGCTGCACACGAATTGTTGCTGCCGCTGCTTCTTTGGTGAAGAGCATAGTTGAAAATTCTAAAATAGAGGAAATAGAGGTTTGGTAAGGATCAATGTTATTCTGAGAAGCCCATATGAAAAATCTCTTCCATTTGCTGAGGTACAACTTCCTAGTAGAGGATTTATGAGAAGATATCAAAATATGCTGCATTTTGTTTGCAAGGTTATGGAACCTGGCTATGTTGGGAATTGCAGCAGCCAAGCTGTCAATTTTAGGGACTGAAGGGAGGGATGAAGAGTCCCCGATGAGTGCATCAAGGGGAACCAAATCTGACGAGGCCAATGAGGGACTATTAGAATGATGGCCTTTCCCAGGGCTTTGGCTTTCTGTAATACTTTGGGTATCAAGGGAATTGGTGGGAATGCATAAAGGAGACCCAGAGGCCAATCATGTACGAGTGCATCCCTTGGGGGATCTCCCGGAGGGAAAATTAGGGCAAAGCAGCTTCTGCATTTTGTGTTCAAGGGAGATGCAAAGAGATCGCAGCAAGGCTGGCCCCATTTGCAGAATATTCTTTCTACTGTTTCTTTTTTGACAGACCACTAGTGAGGCAACAAGATTGCCCTGCTCAGTTTGTCTGCAATAATGTTGGATTTCCCCGGGACATGGGTTATCAGAAAGCACTGGATGGATGTTGCCCACTGCCATACTCTTAGGGCCTCTCAACAATAGAACCTGGTTCCTCCTTGTTTGTTCAAGTACCAGACTACTGACATGTTGTCCATTTGAATCACAATTGTCCCTAGAGGAAGAGAGTCCTGAAAGTACTGCAATGCCAAGAGTACCTCTCTCATCTCCAGGACATTAATGTGCTGATGTGTCTCTTGTTCAGTCCAAGTGCCTTGGGCTGTTATTCCCTGAAAATGCCCCCCCCCGATCAGGGAAGCGTCTGTGGTCACCGTGGCCGATGGTGAGGGTAGGATAAAAGGACGACCTATCGTTACCTGGAGAGAAGTCAACCACCACCGAAGATCCTTTTTGCAAGTGTTTGTTAGAATAATGAGATGTGACATTGGGAGCTCTTGATAAGACCACTGCGTGAACAGAAGCCAATGTAGAATCCGCATATGCATACGACCCAATGGAATCATTATTATTGCAGCTGCCATTGTCCTCAACAACTTTAGCACTTCTGAGGCTGGAGCCTTGTCTCTGGATATGGCATTCAGAATTTGCTGACAAAGTACTGATATCCTTTCTGATGGAAGTTTTAAAGTGGTGCTGGTGGTGTCCAATTCTGCTCCAATAAAAAGGATATGTTGCGATAGCGACAAGGCAGATTTTTTTGAGTTTATGGTAATCCTCAGTTGATTGCAACGAGTAAGTGTGGTGTCCCTGGCTTGTATAAGCTGATGCCTGATGGTGGCGCTGAGAAGCCAATCGCCTAAATATGGAAACACCTGGAATCCCAAATGCCTCAGGAGAGCCGTGACCACTGCCATACATTTGGTGAACACTCTGGGGGCTGTAGTGAGACTAAAGGGCATGGCTCAAAACTGGTAGTGATTGGCTCCCAGCTGGAAGTGTAGATGATCCTTGGATGGTCTGGCCATTTTTATGTGGTAGTACGCATCCTGGAGATCTATCGAGCACATCCAATTGCCCTTCCCTAAGAAGGGAAGTATTAATAGTAGCGTGACCACCCAGAACTTCTCCTTCTTGACAGATCTGTTTAGTCTGCTGAGGTCCAAAATAGGTCTCCAGTTCCCGGTCTTTTTTGGAACTAAAAAGATTCTGGATCCTATCTGTTCTGCTGGGACTGGTTGGATGACTCTTTTTTTCTAACAACATTTGGACCTCTACTGTTGCTTGTTCCCTGTAACTGGGTGGAACATCCGGGATTTTTGTTATCAAGGGGGGGAGGACTGGCGAGGAGAATAAAATATCCTCTGGAAATTATGCTTTGTACCCAGTTGTTGTTTGTTATTTTTAGCCAGGCATCTGGATACAAAGATAAGCAACCCCTGACTGCCTCCAATGTAGGACAGTCAAGCCTCCTTTCAGGAGCACTGGTAGGGCTTCCCAAAGAACTGGTCTCAGTTTGCCTATTTTGCGGACCCCCTCTGCTGCAAAGGCGGCATCTTCCATTATTGCCCCCTTCTCTGCCCCTGTAGGTGGGTTCACCATGTGTGTGCAGAAAGGCACCTTGGGCTTTTTGGAACCACATCTTTCCTCCCCTTTGACCCTTGGGGTAGGGTCTAGTAGGGGGTGGAAAAACGGACTCAGACGGCTGACAGAGTCTTTCCTTCCTGCTCACACCTGGTCATTGTTTCCTTAACTTTGGGCCCGAAAAGAGATGAGCCATCAAAAGGGGTGTTGACAAAGGATGACTTAAAGAGTTCCGCAAAGGAACATAAGCGCACCCAAGAGTGTCTCCTAAGAGCAATTCCTGTACCCGCTGCCCTACTCATTCCATCAGGTGCATATGAAATCAGACACATAGAAGAGTTCATTATGGAATTAAGGGTACAACCTTATCTGAAGCTTCCTCAGTTACTTTACCTTGTAGTATATCTCCTAGCTCTTTTAGGAGGTCTCCTTGCATTCTTGTGAAATGTGTAAAGTAGTTCAGTGAACGCATGGCAAAAGTCACTGAACTAAACATGCACTTCCCATATCTTTCCATGATCCTAGAGTCTCTGTAGGAGGATGAATAGAGGAAGAATTTTCCGACATCTCCTTTTTGGTGTCTGCTGCCACCACTATGGCATCACCAGGCACTCCCTTAGTGAGAAAGGTCGTATCATGAGGGGCAGAAATAAATTTATTGGGCCTCCGAGGGACAGGCTCCATGGCTTCCAGAGACTCCTGCTCCCTTCATGAGACCAGCTCCATAAGTGCATCGAAGGGCGGAGACACCCGAAAGGTGGAGGGCTGAGACCCAAAAGCTTTCAGGAGGAATGACTCATCTTCAGTAGGGTTGGTGGGCTTCCAGCCTCCCCTCTGCTTAAGGATTGCCAATATATCTGCAAATGAGATGTCTTCAGAGGGGGACCGTGGAGACCCTTCTGATTCATCTAAGTCAGTGTCAGATGTGAGAGACTCCTGCTGGGAGTCTAGATGCTTCCTCTTGCAAACTCTCTCCCTGGGAATCTCATCAGTGGGAGCTTCTGGTGAGGTCTCAGAAGAGCAGGGACCACCCAGTGGGTATTCTTAAGGCTCAGGGTCTCTACACTTCAAAGGGATCTGTGAGGCAGAAGTAGCCACAGGCGCTTTTGGGGAAGAGGTAGTTGGTCCTGAGGTTGTGGATGTCCTGGGGGATATCACTCTCCTCGTAGCCTCAAAATCACCTCTGCTCCGGTGAGAAGGAACTGCTGGATCTGAAGAAACAGATGATTCCCTCAGCACCGGAACAGTAGGCTCCAATCCAGAGGTAGGAGCCAACTCATCTGAGCCAAAGCCCCAAGAGGTAAAGTCGGAACAGACAGGTCAGTCCGACTATCCTCCCCAGACCCAACCGGTTAGTGTCGACTCCTAGACTCCTCAATAGGCACCGAGGAAGTCTGAGTAATCTGAACCGATGGCACTGGAACAGGCGTCGGTTCCAAAGGCTCCACAATCATAAGGTCCAACTCCTCTAGCTCCAACTGACCGGTATGGCTCGGAGGAGGAAAAGAAGTAAATGGAGGAACAGTTTTCGGTTCCGAAACCACTTGGGTTGGAACCGATAAAAATTTTTCAAACGCTGGTGCCTGTAACAACTTCTGCACCACACGATCTACATCCAATTCGGATAGGCTTATAGAGGACTGAGATGAATGGATAGAGGGTGGCACCGATTTGTAGAACTGGTGACTTCAGTACTGCAGACACCGGTTCCAGGAATGGGGAATGGCTCCGAAAAGATAAGACGCTCGGCTCCAAAGGTTGTGGAGCCAATATCGAAGGTTTTTTTGACTTTGTGGGATCCGATGATGAAGACTTAGAGGACTTGGAAAATTTACTAGCTTTATCATGGTCACCCAAAGCTTCTTGAAAGGATGACTTTAACAGCCCTCTATCAATTAACTTTCTTTTCCTTTCCTGAAGCACACGGATACTAAAAGAATGGCAGATGGAGCAACTCTCTTGCAAGTGCAAAGCACCCAAATGATAAACCACAATTAACATGACCATCAGTCACAGATATTTTTTGTCCACACTTTGGACATTTTTTAAACCCAGACTTCGGTTGTTTCTCCTTATCCTGGTCAGCCATGAAAAATATTTAAATGCACAAAAGAAAACTTGTATTAAAAATATTATCAAAAATACACACACACACGTGTTCAACAAATTCAAACACTGTAGAATTTTAAATAGCAAGCAGCCCTTAAAAACAAATGGAATCTATAAAGTTAAATATGAACTATTAATGTTGTAGAAACACACTCTAAAGCCTATAAATATCTACTAAAACACACTTCTAAACTATTAAACCCGCTTCTAATCTATAAAAAGGCACCCCAAAGAAAGGGAAGGGAGATACTAAAGGCCTATATAAATGACGGCCAAAAAGACTACAAGGAACTATCACAATTTAAGCTAAACACTAGTTCAACAAGATATTACAAGTTATAAAACTAAATAGTATTATTAAAGATAATTTTTTTTCTAGAAAAATATTATACTGGCCCGAGCTGTGAGGAAACCTCCAATCTGCTGCAGCGGCAAACTAGATCTGGGGTAACTCAAGGTGCATCATCGGATAGGGACTTGGCCTCGAGCTGTCTGAAGACCTCAGGCTTTGCAGTTGGCCGACTCGGAGGCAAGGTTCGGCTCCAAACCCATCTGTAAGAATGAACAGCAAGATAGAACAACTTCACATCTTTAATTAATCATTCGGCTGCTAAACATTTAGTTAATTCCAACTGTACTCTTTCTAATAAGGATGGGAAGATGACTGATAAGTAGGGGGGGGGGGAGTGTATGCTTCAGCAACTTTGATTTTCAGAATTAGGAATTGTCAGGCTCATATGCTAAAATCTGTTCCTCCGAATCGTGAATGTATGAGGAATGTTTTGTCTGTGAATTCTTCTTGTGAGGAAAATCTCCTTTAAATACTTTAGATTCTTCAGTTGTACAAGTCACTACTAATGATTTGCAGTGTGAGTATGACTCTGTTGATACTTCTTCCATGGCTATGACCACTGGTACTGTTTTGAGGAGTTTGCCTGGCTACGTTCTGCAAACCTCCCAGATGATGTTAAAAAAGAGATTTTAAACTCTCCTTTGGAGAGAGAAATTTACTTTTTGGCTCTTCTACTGCAGAGGTTATCAAAAAGTGTGATGAAAGAGATAAGTGGAAATTTCTATGATTTTTCAACCTTTTTTTTTTTTTCAAAGAGATTCTCTAACTCTTCATTCAATTTTGGCAAAAAACACAGTCTCAACACAATACAGTAAACAGATGTTTAAGAAGAAAATGGCAAGGGAGTTCAAAAAAGAATTCTGGAACCTCCCAAAACCAAGAACAGTCCAACAAATCAGAATGGCTATGTAAGGGACCTTGCCACCCCCACCCCTGGCAGCCCCATTTTCTTTCAAGAACGACTGACTATGCACCTTTCTATTTGGCAACAGATAGTTTCAGACAAATTCATTCTAAAGATCATTTATCAAGGTTACATATGGCAACTGGAGGAAATCCCTCCATTCCAGGGGGTAATTCCACATCTACCAGACCAGACTCTTTAATTCCACCTGCCATCATCGCATGCTGCCACAGGGAGTGACAGAACCAGTTCCTCCTTCACAGGTTGGGAAAGGTTTTTATTCCAGGATATTTTAAGCTAAATAAAGACAGTGCTTGGAGACCACTTTTGGATCTTTCTTTCCTAAACCTGTTTGTTACAGTGCTCAAATTCAAAATGATGATACTTCACAACTTGTTACCTTTTCCTTGTTCAGGCGTCCATATAGGCAAAGGATAATAAATACACACACAGTAAAGTACAATTTCCCTTAACAGCACACAGAGATCACAGTCAGTCTGGGTAGGGTTTCTCTCTTTCTCTCCAGGTCCCCAATAAGACTCCCCATTGACACAAGCTACAGAGTCCTGATCTCAGCCTAGTGGGCAAGCTAAAAAGTACAGTTTTGTACCTACCATAAATGTAGATGTCCGAACTGGATAGCATCTGCAGTCATAACAAGTGGGTTGTCCTGTCGTCAGGCAGCCCTGCAGTCGGCCGGATTCCAAAGTCCGGGTCCGGCTTCGGCTGATGTCGCACTCCACCCGACGTCATCTCTGTTGGTCTTCGGGTATAATAGCATCAGCCGACGCCATTTTCCTCAGTGTTTCTTGCCCCAGATGCCAGTAGCCCTCTTGCAGGCTAAAATTTGGATAGATGCCAATGTTTCCAAATAGATAGAGGTAAACAAAAAATAAGCATATATGTACATATATACAAACAAATACACCATAAAGACTCCCCAACAGCTAGCTATTAGGAGGGTAAACACCCTAGGAGTACCACAGAGGGAAGGCGGAGGGTAATCCTGACTGCAGATGCTATCCAGTTCGGACATCTACATTTATGGTAGGTACAAAACTGTACTATGTCCTTCATGGATGCATCTGCAGTCATAACAAGTGGGTAGAATACCATAGCCAACTAGGGGAGGAGGATAAAAGTAGATTATGGTGTGTTTAGGATCCCTTGCAGTACAGCAGTGGCAAATCCTGCTCGGGATCTGGAATATAGAGGCAAATTATAATGCTTGGCAAATGTATGCACGGAGGTCCAAGTAGCCGCCTCAATAATGTCTTTGGTTGCCACTCCTCGTAAGAAGGCTGTGGTAGTGGCTGTTGCCCTTGTAGAATGAGGTCTTATGTTCTGTGGAATTGGTTTTCCATGGAAGGAGTAACAGTATCGTATGCAATTTCCTATCCATTTGGAGATTGTCTGTTTGGAAATAGCTTTTCCTTCCCTTCCTGTTGCATAGGCTACAAAAAGTTGGTCAGTCTTTCTGCTATTTTTTGTTCTGTCCAGGTAGTAGCGTAGCTGTCTATGTACATCCAAGGTATGCAGTATTCTTTCCCCTCTGTTTTGTGGGTTGGGAAAGAAGGTAGGTAGGTGGATTGCCTGGTTTAAAGATACTCTGGATACCACCTTGGGCATAAATGTAGGATTAGTCCTCATGGACACTCTATCTTGGTGGAAGATTAGGAAGGGTTGCACTGCCATTAAGGCCTGTAGTTCTGAAACCCTCCTTGCTGAAGTAATTGCCAGTAGGAACGCAGCTTTCCATGACAGGTGTTGTAGGTCTGCTGTTGCTGCTGGTTCAAAGGGTGATAGTGTCAACTTTTCTAGCACAAAGTTTAAATCCCAAGCTGGTAATGGTGGTTTCCTTGGAGGTTTTACATTCTTGATTCCTCTGAGGAACTGCCTGAGCAAAGGGTGCGAAAAAACAGGTGGATCAAAGCTGTATTCTGCTGAAATAGCTGATGCATGTATCTTGATGGAGGAGTAGGACAGGCCTGAATGAAGAAGTTCGGCCAGATACTCCAGAATGTTAGGCATATCTATGTTTGACACATCTTTTCCTCTTTCCGTACTCCAAATGACAAACCTTTTCCATTTTCCAGCATAGTTCCTTCTTGTTGAAGGTCTGCGTGCTTCAAGAATAATGTCTTTAACTCTTTGGGAAAGTTCTGGATTAGCTGCTGCTATGTGATGTTCCATGCAGTCAGTTGCAGCGTTTTAGGTTTGGATGTATGATGCTGTAGTTGTTCTGAGTTAACATCAAAGGCATCAGGGTATTGGCCACATATTGTTCGAGTCATGCTCTTCAGTAGTGGGTACCAGTGTTGTCTTGGCCAGTTTGGAGCTATCAGGATTATCCTTGGACGTTCTTCCTTGATTTTTAGTAGTACCTTGTGTATCAAAGGAAGAGGTGGGAATGCATATGCTGTTAGGCCTTTCCAGTTGAAGGAGAGTGAGTCCACTTTCCATGCTAGTGGGTGGAATGTCCTTGTGCAGAATTTTTTGAGCTGGTGATTGAGAGGTGATGCGAATAGGTCTATCTGTGGCATTCCCCATTTCTTTGAGATGGTCTTGAAGATGTCCGGGTGCAGCTTCCATTCGTGGGCATCCCAAGTGGTTCTGCTTAATATGTCTGCTAGAGTATTGTCTTTCCGCGGTACAAATATTGCCTGTAACTGAATGTTGTAGCTGAGTGCCAGGGTCCACAGCTCCAAGGTCATTCTGCATAGGGGGTATGAATGAGTGCCTCCCTGTTTGTTGATGTACCACATGACTGTGGTGTTGTCTGTCCTTATCATCAACTGGCCGTCTTTGAGGAATGGTTTGAACTTTTGGATTGCCAGTTTTACTGCCAGCATTTCTTTTAGATTGATGTGTAGGTGAAGTTGATCCTGTGTCCACAATCCTTGCACGCATTTGTCCAGCATGTGGGCCCGCCATCCTAGGTCTGAAGCGTCTGTTGTGATGGTCTGGCTTGGTTGACATCTGCGAAAGGGTAGGCCTGGGTTTGACTGGCATGCCTGAGCCCACCATAGGAACTCCTGTTTTAAGCATGGAATTAGTGGGATTTCTGTTTCTAGACTGTGTCTGTGTTGGGACCATAAATTCTTTAGGTACCACTGTAGTTTCCTCATATGTAGTCTGGCAAATGGGACCAAGATTATGCATGATGCCATGAAGCCCAAGGCCTGCAGAACTTTTCTTGCTGTTAACTTGTTCAGTTTTGTTAGTGCCAAGAAGTAAAGAGGAAGTTCTTTTGTTTTTCTGTAGTCAGGAATGCCATTTGTTGTACTGTGTCCAATTCCGCCCAAGAATGTCCTTGTTTGGGATGGTATCAGCCTTGACTTTTGTAAATTGACTGTGTATCCCAGTCCTTGTAGCAAGTAAATGACCCTTTGTAAATCTGTTGTCAGCTTGCTTTTGTTGTCCCCTTGTAGTAGGCAGTCGTCCAGGTATGGGTAAATTTGAATTCCCTGTAGTCTGCAATGGGCGATTACTGATGCCAGGCATTTTGTGAATACTCTGGGCGCAGTAGATAAGCCAAAGGGCAATGCTGAGAATTGATAGTGCTCTGATCCTGCAAGAAATCTGAGGTATCTTCTGCAGATTGGTCGAATGGGGATGTGCAGGTATGCCTCCTTGAGATCTAGAGTTACCAGCCAAGACTCCTTGCCCAGCATGGGAAGAAGTTGCTGTAGGGTCAGCATTTTGAATTTTTGGGACAATGATGTATGTATTTAAGGTGGACAGGTCGCGAATTGGTCTCCAACTTTTTTCCTTTCTTGGAACTAGGAATAGTCTGGAATAGAACCCCTTTCCTTGTTCTGCTGTTGGCACTCTTTCCACAGCTCTCATGTTTGCTAACTCCATTATCTGGCGTAGAGCCTCTGTTTTTTGATTTGGAGGTAGATTTGGCATTCCTCTTTTGACTGGTAAAGTGTGGAAGTGAAACCGGTAACCTTGATCTATGGTTTGTAAAATCCACTTGTCTTTTGTTATGTAGTGCCAGTTCTTTGAAAATAAGGTTAACTTTCCGCCTAGAGGAGCTGCTATTTGTTCCCTGGTAGGCGGAGTTAGGATTAAGTCACTGTGGTTGTGCTGATGTAGTGGCAGTGGCTGTGTCTGTGCCTCTGTTGTTACCTTGCCACTGTCGCCCTCTGTAGGCCCCTCCTCTGGATTGGTTTCTGCCTCTGGAACGCCTATTCCTGCCCCTTTGAAATTTTGTGGAGTCAGGAAAGGACCAATTTTTGGCAGGCCAGTTCCTGCTAAACCTTGGGGGTTGAACCTGCAAGAAATCTTTGACAGTTTGAACAGATTTTGCCTTTTCTTCCATTTTCTTCATGACCTGCTGGGCAGGTGTACCAAACAAACTTGTCTTGTCCATAGGAGCATCTAGCAACTTAGCTTTAACATGATCCGGTAAAGCTTGTTCCTTTAGCCATGCATGCCTTCTTATCACTGTGCCTGTCATGGCTGATCTAAATGAAGCCTCCAGTGCATCATAGCCACATTTTAAGGAATGGTTGCTAACTTGTTGTATGTTATTTACCATCTCTAATACATATTTCTTATCAAGAGATTCATCAGTGGTTAGTTTTTTAGTTAACTGATCAAGCATAAACTCTTGGTATTGTATCATGTGAAACTGACAGTTTAAAGCTCTAGCTGAGAGAGTAGCTGAAGTGTAGACCTTTTACCTCATCTGTCTAATGACCTTGCTTCCCTTTCAGAAGGAATAGGGTTTTAGCTGTGGTCGCTGCTACTGCCTTGGGACCCTGGGATATAGTTTCTGGGTCTGCAAGAGGGGCCTTGTAAAGGTGGTGATGAGTATCTGGCACCCTGTAAAATCTGTCTGGTTTGGCAGGGGCTGGGGGTAAAGAATCTGGAGCGGAGCAAACATCATTGAAAGCATCATCCACCACAGAGAGAACAGGAGGTATAGCCAAGGGCCTGTGCTGTGGGAGGTGCAGAAAGGTCCTAAGTCTTTTCTGGAGTCTGAAAAATCCTGTTGCTGCCATTGGAACTGTTCTCGCATGGCATGCAAGGTTTCCCCAAAGGAGAATTCTTCTGGTGGGGAAGCAGCTGGAATGGATTCTTCATCATCAGAATCTTCAAAATTGGAGAAGGGAGCCTCTGGCTGGTCAGTTATGTCTGATTCATCAGCAGAATCATCAGAAGACACTGGCTCACGGCGCTCTGCCCTAGGTCTCTTCTCTGGGGCTGAGAGGCCCTGTCTGGGTGAGATTGAGATCCTCTAATTAAAGAAATTAAATCTTCTGCCAAAGAAAGCATTTGAGAACTAGGAGAGGGCCTGGATGTGGGGGGTTTAACAGGCACTGATTTAGTAGTCTTGGCTGCTTTAGCCCTGGCGAAGGCCTTAATGGACATGGCTGCTGGAGGCCTAGCAGCACCACGTGCTGGGGTAGAGACATCCAAGGGGATGGTGTCTGATAAGTCAACCACCGTAGTGGGTACAATTTCTGAGGTCGATTCAAGAGTTGTAGCAGGGGCCTCAGTTGTAAGAATAGGTTCAGCTGTACTTTGATCAGTTTTCTCGGTTTCAGTCGAAACCGAGCCACTCGCGATTTGCGTTACTGTGGTTTCTGGCGAAACCGCGGACCGCGAGTGTCGGTCTTTATCTTTGCGTTTTTTGGTAGATTGGGTAGTCGGAGGATCCGACGGCATAATGTACGCAAAATCAGTACCGAAAAACTGTTCTGCAAACTCCGACCGACGCCTAAGCGTTCGTCGGTTGAAAGAGGCACAGGCCGAACAGGCTGCTACGTCGTGGGCTGGGCCTAAACAAGGCAGACAGTAAGAGTGGAAATCTTTATGAGGTATTTGTTTCCCACAGGTTAAACAATTGTTAACTTTTTCTGACATCGGCTGAGGCAAGAAAGAGTCCCCAACGGGGTACTTAGCTTTAGAAGTCTTCGAAGTAGTATTCGGTAGAAGTAATCTCTGGATCTGACCGACCGGCACTTGCGAACAGCTTCTGCTTCGGGCGCCGCGCGGCAAGAAAGACTGAGGAAAATGGCGTCGGCTGATGCTTTTATACCCGAAGACCAACAGAGATGACGTCGGGTGGAGTGCGACATCAGCCGAAGCCGGACCCGGACTTTGGAATCCGGCCGACTGCAGGGCTGCCTGACGACAGGACAACCCACTTGTTATGATTGCAGATGCATCCATGAAGGACATCCTCCAGTACCTTCTCTGTCAAATCAGTGCTTCATGTCCCTGCCCAAGTAGCTGACACACACACACACACACACACACACACACACACACACACACACACACACACACAAACACACACACACACTTTGAGATAAGAGTTGTATACAAGAGTTGTATACAACCACACAGACACTCCTGGGGAAGGCTGGCACAGGTTCTCCAGCTGTGCCCCTTTTGCCCAGACTATACGGTAGAAATCACTGCCACCACCCAGCTAATATTTATCTGCTACTCAAAGGCCCTTAAAAGGGTGTTCAGTTATTAATGTGCAATATTATTATCCAAATGGTAAGTGCAACCTAACAGTCAAAACTTATTTGGAGTGACGTGGTACAGTAGCAATATATACATGCAATGTACTCTTAGAGCTTAAATTATCTCTATACATAACAGCCACAGTTCAAAGGTTTAAAAATATTTAATAAATAATAAAAACACAAGGTAATCCTTCTTACAACACAGTGCTAGTCAAGAATTCAGAGATCACAGAGAAATACTTAAAATAATACTGCAAAAAAAGTTCTGACCTCGCAGAAAAAAACTAGTCTAATCTTCCTATTTCCAAGCTATGTCTAAGAAAACACAGCTGTAAAATCCTACTTACATCTAGACACAGGCAGAGGTGGTGATGGTGATGTTGGATATTCTCATGATAAATGGTCTAATGCTCTCATTCTTTCTCTTGTTAAATTGATAACACAGTACCACTGACTCATTTCAGATTACATCATTTCTTTTTGGTTCCCAGGCTAACAGACTCTCAGGGGTTAACAGCTCCTTTGATCTTGCAGCTGGTCAGGAACCAGAGCAATAAAAGGCATTATAGATACAAATTCTAGCCATTAACTCTGGCCTCAAAACAATAGGCAGAATTCCTTCATCCAGACACAGTGGCTCCGAATTTTGACATCAAAGATGGTAATAAAATGATTGACTTAGCTTTCTTACAGCAAATTGCACTGTTGTTACATTTTTGCAGTTCAATATCTAATGCAGCTTTTTCACATTTAAGAGAACAAGCCTGTGGCTTTCATTAATATTTACAAATGACAGAATTATCTACAAAATTCTATCTGGCTAGGCTGGCAGCCTTTACCTATCTTCACCCCCCCCCCCCGAAGAAGTCAAGCTAGTTTTTCAAGCGACCCTTGAGAAATGTTGCTTGAGAGGGTTAGGTCTATCTGAGGATACCTTACACCTTTTCCTGTCTTGCGAGCCCATCTGCGTTGGCATTGCTAATCCCACTGCAGTGCTGCACTGACATATCATATGCTTGCAACTCTAGGCTCCATCTTAGTAACTTGGCATTTTGCTGGCCGGCTCAGTTTAACCATGTTAGGGGACTGTGATCTGTCACTACAGAGAATCTTCTTCCATACAGATAAGGTTGAAGTTTCTGCAGTGCCCGCACTATGGCTAGACATTCCTTTTCTACAGCTGCATAGCATTCCTCCCTGGGTTGGAGCCTATGACTGAGATAAACCACTGGGTACTCTTCTCCCTCTGAAGAAATCTGGCTAAGTACAGTCCCCACACCATGGTTTGAAGCATCCACCTGCACAATAAATTCTTTGCTGTAATCTGGACTGGCTAATACAGGGGGTCTTCCCAAAGCTTCTTTAAGCTTCTGGAATGTCTGCTCACATGCTGGGGTCCACACTACCTTATCTGGCCTGTTCTTCCTTGTCAGGACTGTGAGGGGAGCAGTTATGGTACTATAACTGGGGACGAACTTTCTGTAGTACCCTGCTGTCCCTAAGAATGTTCTCACCTGCTTTTTGATAACAGGTACAGGCCATGCCTGAATGGCCTCTATTTTGGCAGGCTCTGGCCTGATCTTCCCACTCCCAACTCTATGTTCCAGGTAGGAGACCTCTGCCATACCCACCTGACATTTTCTCGGCTTAATTGTCAACCCTGCCCTCTGTAGTCTGCCCAGCACCTCCCTGACATGTTGAAGGTGCTCTTGCCAGGAATGGCTGTAAATGGCAATATCATCTAGGTAAGCAAGGGCAAACCCTCCTGCTCCTGCTAGGATATGATCTACCAGCCTCTGGAAAGTTGCTGGGGCATTTTTCATCCCAAAGGATATCTTTGTGAACTCATTCAAATCAAAAGGAGTTACAAGGGCTGACTTCTCTCTAGCACTGGGAGTCAAAGGCACCTGCCAGTAACCCTTGGTAATATCAATAGTTGTAAGATAATTAGCCCCACCCAGCTTCTCTGAGGCCTCATCTGTCCTAGGCATGGGGTAAGCATCTGACTCTGTGTGACTATTTAATTTAATGTATTCCACACAGAACCTGGTGTTGCCATCCTTCTTTGGCACCAGCACCATCAGGGAGGCCCAGGGACTGTTGGACTCTTGAATTACCCCTAGTTCCAACATCTCCAGTATCTCCTCCCTCAGAGTCTGTTTGACTCTCTCAGGCACCCTATAAGGGGTCTGCCTAATAGGCCTTTGGGGTCCTGTATCCACCTGGTACTGCACCAGGTGGGTGCACCCTGGTTTCCCAGTGAACATGTCCCCAAACTCCTGTAACACTGCTTGGATTTCACGAACCTGGGTAGGAAATAACTGCTGGGACATTGCTACCCCTTTCACTGAGGAGATCAGTCACCAGATCTCCATCAGACTCCTCCTGCAACCCACTGTAAATGCTCAGCACAAGGGCATCCCTATCATGGTAAGGTTTGATCATGTTAACATGGTACAATTTGTGCCCCTTCCTCCTGCCTAGCAGTTCCACCATGTAGTTAACATCACTTACCTTTCTTACCACCTTGTAGGGTCCCATCCAAGCTGCTTGCAGCTTGTTGTGTCTGACAGGAATGAGAACCATTACCTGCTGCCCCACAGCATACTCTCTAGCTCGAGCATTCCTGCCATGCCACACCTTTTTCTGTTGTTGGGCTTCTGCCAGGTTATCCTGGGCCAAGCCCATGAGTTTCCTGAACCTTGTCCTGAGGTTTAGGTCATATGCCACAACAGACTCCTTGTGAGATTCACACTCCCCTTCCCACTCATCATGAATTAAATCTAGAGGTCTCCTCACCCTATGTCCATACAGCAACTCAAAGGGTGAAAAACCTGTGGATTCCTGGGGAACCTTTATGTAAGCAAACAACAGATGGGGCAAATATTTGTCCCACTCCCTCTTAAACTGGTCTGTAAATGCCCGTAGTATGGATTTGATTGTATAGTTTAACCTCTCAACATGACCATTAGTCTGGGGATGGTAGGGGGTGGTCTTCAGGTGATTCATCCCACAGAACTTCCACAGACAAGCCAGCAGGTCTGACATGAAAATAGCACCTCTGTCAGTCAGTATTTCTTTTGGGAAACCTAACCTGCTAAAAATCTCTAACAAAGCATTTGCCACCTTTTCTGCCTCAATGGAGGACAAAGCCACTGCCTCAGGATATTGTGTAGCATAATCTACTACCACTAGGATATACGTGTTCCCTATGGAACTTGGGGTACTCAGAGGCCCCAAAATATCCATAGCTATCCTCTGAACTGGCTCCTCAATCGCAGGCAAAGGCATCAAAGGAGCTCTCACCTTGTCTGCTGCCTTGCCTAACTTCTGGCACTGCTCACAGGTCCTGCAGTACCCGGTTACATCTCTGGAAATTCCAGGCCAATAGAAGTTCTGCATAATATGTCTCTTTATACGTTTTATGCCCATATGACCTGCAAAGGAAAGATCATGGGCTATGGGCTAGAAGCGCCTGAATATAGGCTCTAAGCACTTCCAACTGCTGTACCCTCTCACCTTCTAACCCTCCCTCAGGGGTCCACTCTCTATACAGTAACCCTTTGTCCCAGTATACAGATCCCCCCTTCCCTTGAGAATCAGGTGCCTCACTAGCTACCTGCCTCGGGCCTTGCAATATAGGGTCTGAGAGCTAAGCCTGTCTCAAATCTCTCTTTGTAACCCTTCCCAGCTCCCCTTCCATGGGAAGTCTGGCATCCTCTGACAGTGGTGCCTCACTGTCACCCTGGGTACTACTACTCACGTGTACCTTTGCAGTCCCTCTGTCTAAGGGAAAATCAGTACCCACAAGCAGCTCTGGCTCACCTTCAGTTTCACTGCTACAGTGTAGCTCCCTCCCTGAAGGAACCACCTCACCAGTCCTGGCTGTAAGTATGCAGTCTGTCTGGATCTCTCCTAGGCTACCAGGCCCACATGCTTGTCTCCTAGCCTGACTGTGTGTAACTGCATTAACACATAGGTAAAGATTTGGATGAGGCAGTACTAGCAGGACATCTGCAGGATGGTAGTTTGGTACCCCTGTTGTCTCAAGACAACCTATCGGCATTTTGTCTTTCACACTTACTGGCTCTCTCTCCTTTTGTTCCCCACCTTGCCTCTGTGGACCTCTGTATGCCACATGGCCCCAGTGGTTACATTCAAAACATTTTACCCTAGGTCCTGGACATGTACCTGGACTAGTGGCTTCCCCTGCTACTGGCAGAGTCTGTGCTGCCAACCATGGATTCCTTTAGACTCATGAGCAGTACTGGAGGTCCTGTTCCTGTGCAGGGATGCCCTGCTTGCTAGGTATAGGTCTCCCTTCTTCCCCAACACAACTGAAGTAGCACATTGTCTATCAGCTAACCAAATCCTCATGTCCTCAGGCAAAGTGCTAAGGGCCTGTTCCCTCAAGAAAAGGTTTGCCAGGCCTTCAAAAGTGGTGACCTGACATCCACTCACCCACCTATGAAAATAAGTGCTCAGTTCAGCAACATATTTACACACACTTTCACATCTGCCTTGCGTCTATGCTCACAAAACTTTTTCCTATCCATTTCAAGTGTTAGCTTAAAACATTCTAAGAAGTAATTTTTAACAGCAGTATAATCTAAATATTCACAATCAGCCAGTTTAGACAACACAGTTACATCTTTACCATAGAGTAAGGCGGTCAGAAACCGTACCCAGAGTCTTTGGTCAACATCATACTGTTTACATACCCTCTCAAACATATGAATGATATGAATGAAACTATCAAAATTATCCCCCTCTTTAAACTGTAGAAGAATTTTATTGACTTTTTGTGCTTCTGGGGTCCAGTTACTCCCTTTCCCATTACATCCATGACTCTGGTGAAGAGTCAGCATCTCCTTCTCACGCTGCCTCTGCCTCTCCTTTTCCTCAGCTTCCAGGTGTAGCAGTTTCTCATTCGCCTCAGCCTGCAACCAACGCAGTTTCTCATTGTCCTCAATCTCTAAACACCTCAGTCTCTCAGCTGCTTCTATTTCCAAATGCCTGGCCTCCAACTCAAGCCTCTTTAGTTCCAGATGGATTTTTAAGTATTCTGCAGAAAGGTTGAGCTGTTCATTCTCTGAGGATGGTACGCAAGTCTAATCGTCCTCCTAGTTGCTGCTTTCTGATGCAGCTGTGACCAAAGCTGCAATCATGTCCGTCTTAGTCAGGTTTCCATGCACCAGTCCCCTAGCCTGGCACATCTCAAACAGCTGGCTCCTTTATCAGCTTTCCGTACTCCTCTGCTGACATGCTGCCTGCTCTCCCTGACTAAGCTAACAAAAGAAATAAAACAATTGTGATCTGAACTCTTGAGTATTCAATGCATGGCTGATTTAGAGTATAAAAACACCTTCACTGATCACTGTACACTAGCTACAGAAATTCACTCTACCCACACGGATATCCCACCACTGCCAAACAATTAATATGTGATGCCCGTGCACTAGCCCAGCAATCAAAGAGCCTCAATCTTCACCACTAACACCAGTGAGGGATATCCATATAGGTAAAGGATAATAAATATACACACAGTAAAGTACAATTTCCCTTAACAGCACACAGAGATCACAGTCAGTCTGGGTCTGTTTTCTTCCTTTCCCGCCAGGTCCCCAATAAGACTTCCCACTGGCACAGCTATAGGGTCCAGATCTCAGCCTAGTGGGCAAGCTAAACCTCCAGCACCCTATCTGTCCAACCAGTGCTTCGTGTCCCTGTCCAAGCAGCTGACACACACTTTGAGATAAGAGTTATATACAACCACACAGACACTCCTGGGGAAGGCTGGCATAAGTTCTCCAACTGTGCCCCCTTTACCTAGACTATATGGTAGAAATCACTGCCACCACCCAGCTAATATTTATTAGCTATTCAAAGGTCCTTAAAAGGATGTCAAATTATTACTGTGCAATATTATTATCCAAATGGTACGTGCAACCTAACAGTCAAGACTTATTTGGAGTGACTTGGTACAGTATCACTATATACATGCAATGTACTCAGAGCTTAAATTATCTCTACACAAAACATCCACAGTTGAAACGTTTAAAATATTTAATAATAAATAATAAAAACACAAGACAATACTTCTTACTATACAGTGCTAGTCAAGAGTTCAGAGATCACAGAGAAATACTTAAAATAATACCGTAGAAAAGTTCTGACATCACATAAAAACAAGCTAGTCTAATCTTCCTAATTCCTAGCTATATCTAAGAGAAAACACATTTCTAAAATCCTACTTATATCTAGACAAAGGCAGAGCTGGTGATGTTGGATGTTCTCAAGACAAATGCTCTAATGCTCTCCTTCTTTCTCAAATTGATAACACAGTACCACTGATTCATTCAGATTACATCATTTCTTTCTGGTTCCCAGACTAACAGACTCTCAGAGGTTAACAGCCCCTTTGACCTTGCAGCGGGTCAGGAACTAGAGCAATAAAATAAATTATACATGCAAATTCTAGCCATTAACTCTGGTCTCAAAACAATAGGCAGAATTCTTTCATCCAGACATACCAGCTCTGAATTTTGACATCAAAGTCAGTCAGAAAATGCTTGACTTAGCTTTCTTACAGCAGAGTGCACTGTTACATTTTTGCAGTTCAATATCCAACGCAGTCTTTTCACATTTAAGAGAACAAGCCTGTGGCTTACATTAATATTCTATCTGGCTATGCTGGCAGCCTTTACCTATCTTCATATTTATCATCACATCCCTTTTCATCCGGACTTCAGTCATTCCTTAATGTTTTGTGTGTCTGGATAACATTATCAGTTCTTTGGCTTACACTTTTTGAATACTCTCGGTGCAGTGGATAGTCCAATATGTCTAGTTCTAGTTATAGCTCCTTGCAGGCTAACTGGTATCCAAATGTTTCTATATTTAGAAGACTTGCTTGCCTTTACAGAGTCTTTTCAATGTGTCAGGAATCTCTCACTTGGGTGAAAGATCTCTTACACAAGCTGGGTTTCCAAGAGAACATTCAAAGTCTTTCTGACACCATCATACAGAACTGTGTTCCTGGGTGTCAGCTAGATACCTCATTTCAAACAGCTTTTTTTCCCCACAGGAAAAAGTAGATCTTTATCTAGATCGATTTCTAAGATTTTTCACTTATACTTTGGTCACTACAGGAGAAAACCTCAGGATTTTGTGTTTCATGGCATCTATGTTTCTAATGACACCCTTGGCAAGACTCCACATGAGAAAGCTACATTGGTATCTGAAGTCTCTTTGGTCCCAGCTCCAACTTTTTTTTGTCTTTTCAACTTCCAGTGCTGTGGTTTGACATAAGAGAAATTCATTGTTCAAGACAGGAATTACTCTTAAATTTGGGTCTCCCCTTCTACCTACCTGTTTCAGAGCACTCAGTCAACACAGACACCTTGGACTTTGCTTGGGGAGCAGTTTTATGAGGGATAAAAGTGCAAGGTGTGTGGGACACCAAGGACAGACACAAGCACATAAATATTACGCAGATGCTTACTCTGATCAAGGCACTCAACCCCTTAAATCATCTTTGGTCCCTGGGACATCTTCAAGTTGTTACAAACAATACCAAAGTCATGGGGTACATCAACAAGCAAGGGGGTACCAGGCTGTACCCTCTTTACAGACTAGCCATCTTAACTTGGGATATAGCATCACAGTACACTCTCACTCTACAAGCATCCTTTATTCCATGACAGCAAAACTGTGTGGCAGACAAGCTGAGCAGGACAGTGGCAGACCCACTCGAATGGAAACTAGATCACAGGGTCTTCCAAGATTTGATTCATCTGTGGGGAGTGCCTCAAGTAGACTTGTTTACCCCCTCTTTGAACAATTAACTGGTAAGATTCTGCTCTAGGACTCAAAGTCCTGGAAGATGGATGCTTTTTCTTTTCCTTGGACAGAAATGTCCCTGTATGCTTTTCCACGGATAACCAGGGTACTTCTGAAAATTCAGAAGGAAATCTCCAGAAAAATTGTGGTGACTCCCTTCTGGCCCTGGCAACCATGGTTCTCCCTTTTTTTTGGAAATGGCCAGGGGCAATTACCATAAGTTTCAACACAGACTAGATCTACTCGCACAAGAGCAGAGGTGTTTGATACACCTCAACCCAAATTAACTTCAACTGACTGCCTGTATTAGAAGGTCTTAATTCCCCTAGGCATGTCTTTACTGAGGGCTTGCAGCAGGTACTAATGGTGGCAAGGAAGCCTGATACTATACAATCATATATTAGTAAATGGAAAAGTTTTTCTAGGTGGTGCCAGCAGCATAACCTGTACCCATTCAGGGCTAATTGTTCTCCAGTATTACAATATTTGTGTGAGCTACTATCCTATGGTCTTTCTTACTCCTCCATTAAGGTTAATTTATTGCCATTTCAGCACGTCTGCACATGGATTCTCCTTTTAAGTGCATTCTCATGTAAATATGTTTTTGAAAGGGATTTTGCATAAAAGGCTTCCAAGAAAACCAGTGCCCCCCCCCCTCGCCATTATAATTTTGTGTTAGAGAAACTAACGCTTGCTCAGTATAAACCAGCTAACTTGGCTGACTGGAGGTTCTTAATATGAAAAATAGTTTTACTGATTGTTCTGACATGTGCAGGAAGGTATCTGGTTTGCAAGCTCTTATGGTGAGTTAACCCTATCTCATTTTCCACAGAAACAGGGTTTCTTTGAGAACTAATCCTTCATCTATGCTTAAAGTGGTATCAGACTTTACTTTAACCCAAACTATCCATCTCCCTGTTTTCTTTCCTGAATCTAAAAATGAGAGAGAACAGATACTCCATACCTTGGATGTCTTGAGGCAACTTCAGTATTATCTTGACAAAACTAAATCTTTCAGATCTTCAGATCATTTGTTCATTTCTTAAGAAGCTAAAAAGAACCACGGCACCCAAACTTGTCTTTCTAGTCAGTTCAGCTTGAGCTGACTGATGGTTTGGGTGCGTAAAGCGTGCCTTGAAGCTTTGGAAGCTAGCCAGCCGTTATATCCTATGCAGGATATAACCCATACAGCTAAGACTACTGTCGTGATGATCTGAACAGCTTCTGTTATGGTAAGTTTACTTACACTACTGTACTTTCTCAATACCTTTGGCAGGAGTCCAGCAGAGAGGCTGAGATTGAACAGACTAAATAATGAATCAGTCAATGAATGTTCAGTGATGACAAGAAGACAGTCTGACACATTATTCAAAACCACAGAGCTAGTGTTCTTTGCTATGGAGAGAGAGCACTTATCATTTGCTCAGATGTGACTTGGGAGGGTGGCAGCATAGGCATCTTCCCTGACATCAGAGCACCAGGGGTATAAAAGATGCAGCTGACGCCACTTTCAGTTTTTCTTGCCCCAGATGTCAGGAGCCCCAAACTGGTAGGCTGAAAAATATGCCAATAAGAAATGCATGCACAAAAATAACATTTCCTTCATCTACAAGCAAATACACCAAAAAGGTTGTATAGGATAGAGAAGTGCAGATAAGTCCCAGCAAAGGGAAGGGGGGCGGTGGGTGGGTAACCTGGACTGCAACAGTGAATACACTCGAACATCTACATTTATGGTAGGTACACAACTGTACTATGTTCGTGTTTCACTGTTGCAGTCATTACTCTTAGGTAGAATCCCAAAGCTGAGGATGGGTGGCTGGGCTAAATAGGATTAGGAGAGGCTATGAGGCCCTGCAGAACTGCAGTGGCAAAGCCTGGTCTGGACTTAGAGTAGAGAGGCAAGTGGTAGTGCTTTGTAAAGGTGTGCACTGAACTCCAAGTTGCAGCCTCTAAGATATCTTTGGTTGGTACTCCTCTGAGGAAGGCTGCTGAAGTGGCCGTTGCTCTGGTGGAATGAGGCCTAATGCCCTTAGGCACTGATTTGCCATGTTGAAAATAGCAGAAACGGATGCAATTGCCTATCCATTTAGAAATAGTCTGTTTTGAGATAGCCTTTCCTTGTGATCCTGTAGCATATGACACAATGTTGTTCAGTCTTTCTGAAAGCTTTAGTTCTGTCCAAGTAGAAGCGTAACTGCCTGTGTATGTCCAAAGAATGCAGAATTTTCTCACCCTTGTTCTGTGGATTTGGGTAAAAGGTAGGCAAGTGAATGGCTTGGTTGAGGGCCACACTGGACACCACCTTAGGCATAAATGTAGGGTTTGTCCTCAGAGAAACCCTGTCTGAATGAAAAATGATGAAAGGTTCCACAGCCATGAGTGCTTGTAACTCCGAGACTCGCCTTGCAGAGGTTATTGCTAGGAGCAGAGCTGTTTCCCAGGATAAGAATTTTATATCTGCTGTTGATGCTGGCTCAAAAGGAGGCAGTGTGAGTTTTTCCAAAACATAATTGAGGTCCCAGGCCGGAATTGGTGCTGTCCTTGGAGGCCTAATGTTTTTGGCCCCTCTGAGGTACTACCTTATTAAAGGATGAGAAAATATAGGTGGTTCCGTATTGTAATGGGCTGAAATGGCAGAGGCATGAATCTTAATTGATGAGAAAGAAAGGCCTTTGTTCAGCATCTCAGTTAGGTATTGTAAAATCTGAGGTATATTTGGTACAGACGTGTCAATGCCTTGTTCCTGGTTCCAAGCACAGAATCTGTTCCATTTTTCTGCATAAGATTTTCTGGTACTGGGCCTCCAAGATAACATCCATAACAGCTTTTGAAAGAGGAGTGTTCTGAATAGCTGCATTATCCGTCATGCTGCCAGATTTAAGGTTCTGAGTTGGCTGTGCAGGATCTGACTGTTTTGTTGGGTCAGCAAGTGAGAAGTTTGAGGCAATATCCATGCTGGACCTTGAGACAAGCTCTTTAGGACTGGGTACCAGTGCTGGCGTGGCCAGTCTGGTGCAATCAGTATCATTTTTGGCTTCTCTTGTCTGACCTTTAGGAGTACTCTGGGAAGGAGAGGCAGTGGGGGAAAAGCATATGCTGTTAAATTTTTCCAGCTGAATGATAGGGCGTCCACTTTCCATGCTTGCTTGTGATAAATCCTTGTACAAAATCTCTGCAGTTGACAGTTGTGAGGGGAGGCAAATAGATCTATGTCTGGGCATCCCCATTTCCTTATTATCATGCTGAAAACTTGTGGATCCAGTTTCCATTTGTGGGGATCCATGAGGTTTCTGCTTAGTTCATCTGCCAGAGTACTTGTTTTTCCTGGCAGGAATTGTGCTTGCAGGTGAACTTGAAAAGCCAATGCTGTGTCCCATAAGGTCATTGTTTGTCTGCAGAGGGGGTAGGAATGTGTACCTCCCTGCTTGTTTATGTACCACATGACCGTAGTGTTGTCTGTCTTTATCAGTAACTGTCCTGGATGAAGCAGGTCCTTGAAAGCTGTCAGGGCATTTTGAACCACTAGCATCTCTTTTTGATTGATGTGAAGATGCATTTGGTTTGCAGGCCATGTGCCCTGAATACATTTTCTTGCCATGTGGGCCCCCCCAGGCATAATCTGATGCATCCGTTTGTCAGTGTCTGTCTGGCTGTGGGTAAACTGAATGGCAGACCCTTGTTGTGGTGGCAGGCTTCTGCCCACCATCGAAACTCCTGTTGTAGGCAGGGAATGAGTGCAATTACTGTCTCCAGGCTGTGGCAACGCTGAGTCCAAACACTTTTCAGATACCACTGTAGTTTCCTCATATGCAGTCTGGCATATGGAATTAGTAGAATGCAGGATGCCATGAAACCCAAGGCCTGCAGGATTTTCCTTGCAGATAAGTGGGTTTTTGTTGCCAATTTCTTGAAGTAAGTAGTCAGTTGCTTTTGCTTGTCTGGCGTGAGATAAGCCATCTGGGCAGCTGTATTTAAGCTTGCACCCAGGAATATTATCTCTTGAGAGGGCACTAGTTTTGATTTCTTTTCGTTTACTGTGTACCCTAGGCCAATTAGTAATCTTTTTACAAATGCCAGATGCTTTAGAAGAGTGTCTTTGTTCTCTGCTTGAATTAGGCAGTCGTCCAAGTAGGGATATATATTTGAATTCCTTTTTGTCTGCAAAACGCAATTACTGGTGCCAGCCATTTTGTGAAGACCCTAGGCGCAGTAGATAAGCCAAAGGGCAGTGCAGAGAATTGGTAATGCATTGAGCCAGCTATGAATCTGAGGTATCTTCTGCAAGACTGTCTGATTGGGACATGCAGGTATGCCTCTTTTAGGTCCAAAGTTACGAGCAAGCCCTCTTGCCCAGCATGGGCAGTAGCTGCTGTAGAGTCAACATTTTGAATTTTGGAACTTCCAGAAACGTATTTAGTATAGACAAGTCCAGTATTGGTCTCCAGGTTTTGTCCTTCCTGGGTATTAGGAAAAGTCTGGAGTAAAATCCTTGCCCCTGCTCTTGTTGTGGTACTTGCTGAATGGGCCTCATGTCCACGAGGGCTGTAATTTGCTTTTGTGCCTCTGCCCTTTGACCTTGGTAGAGTGTGAAAATGGAACTTGTAGCCTTGGGACACTATGTTCAGGACCCATTTGTCTTGGGTAACCATTTGCCAATATGATGAAAAAAGTGCTAGTTTTCCCCCTAAGGGGGCTGTCAAAAGAAAACTGCTTGGAACTGGTAGAGGAAAGTCATTGGGACTGTTTCCTGTAATGTTGTGATTTGTCTTCTCCGCTTTTGGAGGTAGGAGCACCCCATTGTTTAGGCCTGTATGAGCCTTGGGGCTGAAATCTGCCTCTGGGATGCCTGTATCTGCCCCTTTGTGGTCTGTCTGACACTGGAAAGGACCAATTTTTAGAAGGCCAGTTCCTGCTAAACCTGGGTGGCTGTAACTGTAAGAAATCCTTGACTGTCTGCATGGATTTTGCTTTATCATCCATTTTTTTCAACACCTCTTCTGCTTTAGTACCAAACAAAGTATCATGCTGTAATGGTGCATCTAATAATTTTGCTTTAACATGATCAGGCAGATTCTGTTCCTTTAACCAAGTATGCCTTCTAATAACAGAACCTGTAACAGTGGCCCTGCAAGAGGCCTCCAGTGAATCATAACCACATTGCAAAGTATGCTTTCCCACTTGTTCAGTTGCATGCAATAAATCCTGTAATTCCTTGCTCTCTGAACATTCAGTATTTGTCAACATTTTCTGTTTAAGCAGTGACATTAAATATTGCTGATATTTAAGCATATGAAACTGACAATTGAAAGCCCTTACAGCCAGGGTAGCAGAAGTGTAGACTTTTTTCCCCCATCTGTCTAGAGCCCTAGAATCCCTATCAGGGGGGACAGGTTTTTTTGCAGTGGAAGCTTTAACCCCCTTGGGACCCTGAGATATAGTTTTTGGGTCAGCAGCGGGGTTTTTATATAGGAATTTGTGATAATCCGGGACTCTGTAGTATCTGTCTGGCTTAGCAGGTGCAGGGGGTAAAGAGTCAGGGGACAGGCCGGACTCTGAAAATACATCTACAATGTCTAGAACAGGTGGAATAGCAAGGGGTCTGTGCTGAAGAAGAAGTAGAAAGTCTCTGAGCCTTTTCTTAGATTCAGAATAATCTTGGCTCTCCCAGTGGAAATGCTCCCTCATAGTATGTAGGGTTTCCCCAAAAGAATAATCCTCAGGAGGAGAGGCTGAAGGAATGGATTCTTCAGCATCAGAATCCTCATAGGGAAGCATGGAGTAATCCTGTTCAGAAGACGAATTAGAGGAAATAGATACCTGATCAGAAGAATCATACTCTGTCTCTTGCCTAAGCCTCTTAGGAGGGAGATGGGAGCCCCTGATCAAAGTAATTAGGTCTTCAGCCATTTTGAGCATCTGTTTTTTAGGCATGGAAGTCTGAGTAGGAGAATGCTGTACTTGTTTATTTGTCTTTAGAGCTGCTTTAGTCTTTGAAGCTGAGGATGGCTTAATATATAGTTGTGTAGGTCTGAAGACACCCTCAGAAGCCGATGCCTGCTCAGCAGCTCTGGACCCAACTGAGGGAATGATTTCCAAGTGTCCAGTACCTTGAGTATCCAGAGGCCTAGTCGGCTCCACGTGGGAGTTGGTAGCAGCCTGTAGCTATGAGGTAGCAGGCGCCAGGGGCTGCAAAAGCGCCTCACTGAGAACCGGCGACTGGCCTAGTAGAGGGTTCAGAGTCGGTTTTGGACCTCAGATGCCTATCCTTGTCCTTTTCCTTGCGTTTTTTGTAAACTCCAGTTGTCGGCTGGTCCGATGGCATTGTATAATTAAATCTTCGGCCAAAGTAATGAAATGCAAAATCTAACCGACGCTTGATAGTGCATTGGTTAAATCTAGCACAAAAGCGACAGCTAGCAATGTTGTGATCAGGGCCTAGGCAAGGAATACAGTAAGAGTGAAAATCCTTATGAGGTATTTGCTTCCCACACGAAATACAATTGTTAACTTTTTCTGACATCGGTCTGGAGCAAGAAAAAAGTTTCCCCAATGGGGTACTTAGCTTTAATGAAGACTTTGGTTCTGAAATTCGGATTTGAAAATCTCAGGAGTCGGCCGACCGGCACTTGCGAACTGCTTTTGCTTCGGGCACCGCGCGGCAAGAAAGACTGAAGAAAATGGCGTCAGCTGCATCTTTTATACCCCTGGCACTCTGACGTCAGGGAAGAGGCGACAGCAACCGACGCCGGACCTAGACTTTGGAATTCTGGCCGACTGAGGGTAGACTGCCAGCAGGATAACCCAAGAGTAATGACTGCAACAGTGAAACACGATGAACATCTAGCCTTCATAAACAAATGGTGTAAAAAAAAAAGATTAAAACTAAATGGGAAAAAGTGTAGTATTGTCAGATTTGGTAAATGACACCCTCTCTCAGTGTACACTATAGCCAATACCCTACTCCTAAATGATAATGTTGTCAGTGATCTTGAAACCTGGGTTTATAACCTTCTCTAACCATGATGTTGCAACACTTGTCTGAAAATCCTTTTACTTAGCACAACTAAAGTTATAACATACCCTAATTCAGCCAAATATTAAGTACCCCTCCCCATGCCTTTTTAGGCATATTAACTCATATCTTCCTACAAAAGTAGAGTTGTCAGAAAAGCAGAGCTCCTATGTATCCTTTAAGAGTTCAGCTGTCTTTAAGGTAGAATTTCTTGTATTCTTAAAATGAGTATACTCATCAATGTTTTCAAAGCCTAACTTTTGAAGTCCTGGTAAAGGTACACACACAACACTAAAGCAACATGGTACTATCTACAAGCTAACATTATTCACTATGCATTATGTGAAAGATTCATGGGATATGCAGAGATGGAATTATTAGGGAGTGTTAACAAAATGTTATGATAGGACACTTCCATGATTACATTCATAATGCAAAAAAAAGTGAGATACTGTCATGTTGGGGTGGTGTATTCAAATAGTGGGTGTTAGTAAAAAAGGACATTAAAATATTTTTGGTAATGTGAAGAGATATAAATGTTCTTTTCTGATAAAGCTGTTATGATTATTTACATTTTCATAACTGCATTAATTTCATAAAAGTTGCGTGACCTACATGTGAACAAAATGGTGCCATCTTGTACAAAACATTCAAGTACACAGTGTTGTCAATGATACTTGCCATCTAACACAAATGACTTTGCAGATTAATATTGTTTGAAGTACTGTGAAATTATTACATGCATAATTTACATAGATTTGACAATATCACAAAACAGGAGAATGCTATCCCTCTTGTCCTACAACATTGGAAAGCTCTTGAACACGCAAGTCTGTAAATCATTTTGTAAAATTCAGTAGAATATGAATGCATGTAAAACTGATTTTGAGTTTATATAAAAAAGACTGATTTTACAGTAAAAGTGAATTGGTCAATAACCTAGTTTAGCAACACAAGATTTATAAGGGATGCACATATGGGTTTTCCAAGCATTACCTGTGAACTTCCCCCTCCACATGAGAATGGGTTTTGCATCCTAACGCAGGTCTTCATTCTGAGCAAGTGAAAAGCCAGTCAGGTGTACTGGGTTGTCCCACAATGTACTGCAGTCTCTCACTGTATAACAGTATTTATAGTGGCAACATGATCGCAGACTGTTCGGATGTAAAAACTGGATTTGAAAACGTCTACAAGGACAAAAGCACTTACCCCCCCCCCCCCAAAAAAAAAAAAAAGATAAAAGGAATGATCTAGAATCAGTCTCTTTTTTGAAGGAGGAGACTTTAAAACTGGATATATTTTATTTTTAAAAATAAAATTACTTAGTTGAAGGGACTGCTCTAAATATTTGTACTCTTGAACATCCTGTGTTGGAACTACTGTTTAGGATTAAATGGGTTAAACAACTGGAAAGCCCCCAGAGGTTCCTAACCAAGAAAACTGCCTGATTAAAGTACACCAGTTGCCATAAATTCTCAAAGCGCTATCCCTTTACTTGGTTTCATATAAGCTATTAAGGGGTGATCTACGCCTTGCATTCAGCATCATTAGGGACCCCATCCTCCTTGATCTCCTGTATCTTTGCAAGTCAAATAGCGCCAAACTACCAGAAAGTACAGTTTTGTACCTACCATAAATGTAGATGTCCGATAGATATGCAACTGCAGTCATAACATATGGGTTGTCCTGCCTCAGGCAGCCCTCGGTCGGCCGAATTCCAAAGTCTGGGTCCAGCGTCGGCTGGTGTCGCCTCCTCTCCGACGTCACCACGGCTGGAGTATAAAGGCATCGGCCGACGCCATCTTCTTCAGTGTTTCTTGCCCCAGATGCCAGGTGCCCTCCTAGGAAGGTTAAATTTGGTAAATGGATAAAAATAATTCCAAACATGCACAATGGTAATAAACAGATACACCATAGGAATACCCCCAGCTAATGGGAAAAGGGGGAGGGACCCAAAAAGAAGGATACAGAGGGGTAGGAGGGAGGGAAAATCTGACTGCAGTTGCATATCTATCGGACATCTACATTTATGGTAGGTACAAAACTGTACTATGTCCTTCAAGAATGCAACTGCAGTCATAACATATGGGTTGAATATCATAGCCAAGCAGGGTGTGGATGGAACTAAGATAAGGATGGTGTAGATAAATCCCCTGCAGGACTGCCGAAGCAAAGCCTGCTCGGGATCTGGAATATAAGGGCAGGTTGTAGTGCTTGGTAAATGTATGCACGGAGCTCCATGCAGCAGCCTCTAAAATGTCCTTTGTTGCCACTCCTCTTAGGAAAGCTGTGGAAGTGGCCATAGCTCTTGTGGAATGTGGCCTAATATTGGCTGGCACACCTTTTCCATGGAAACAATAGCAGAATCTGATGCAATGTCCAATCCATTTTGAAATTGTTTGTTTGGAGATTGCTTTTCCTTGCACTCCAGCAGCATAGGCTACAAACAGTTGGTCAGACTTTCTGGTGGCCTTAGTTCTGTCCAAGTAGTAACGTAGTTGTCTGTGTATGTCCAAAGTATGCAGTAGCTTTTCCCCCCTATTTTGAGGATTGGGGAAGAATGCAGGCAGGTGAATAGCTTGATTTAGAGACACCCTGGAAATAACCTTGGGCATGAATGAAGGATTGGTTCTTAGAGAAACTCTATCTTGATGAAAAATGAGGAAGGGGGGCACTGCCATGAGTGCCTGTATCTCCGAAACTCTTCTTGCAGATGTGACTGCCAATAAGAAGGCCGTCTTCCATGAAAGAAATTGCATTTCTGAACTTGCTGCTGGCTCAAATGGAGGAAGAGTTAGTTTTTCCAACACATAATTGAGGTCCCATGCAGGTACTGGCTGTTTTCTGGGAGGTTTGATATTCTTTATTCCTCTTAGAAACTGTCTTAGCAATGGATGAGAAAACACTGGAGGGTCACAGTTGTATTTTGCGGAGATTGCTGAGGCATGAATCTTTATTGAAGAGTATGAAAGCCCAGTATGAAGTAGTTCTGCCAAGTATTCTAAAATCTGAGGTATACTCGGTAATGCTGTGTCCTGACCCCTGTTGGCATTCCAGATGCTGAATCTCTTCCATTTGGCTGAATATGTTTTTCTTGTGGAAGGCCTGCGTGCTTCCAGCAGGATTTCTTGAACTGATTTTGATAGAGAGTTAGGAGGAGAAATCATGTTAGCCTCCAGGCTGTCAGATGTAATGATTTCAGGTCTTGATGTACAGTTCTGTAATTGTGTTGTGTTAGGAGCAGAGGCCATAGGGTCAGAGGCCATGTTTTGGTCCGAGTTATGGTCAATAGCAATGGGTACCAGTGCTGCCTTGGCCAGTCTGGAGCTATCAAAATACCTCTTGGTTGTTCTGCTTTGATCTTCAGTATCACCTTGGTCAGCAGAGGCAGAGGAGGGAATGCATACATTTTTAGAGAATTCCAGCTGAAGGAGAGAGCATCCGTCTTCCAGGCTAGAGGATGGTGAGTCCTTGTGCAGAACTTTTTCAGGTGATGATTTAAGTGGGAGGCGAAAAGATCTACATCCGGTCTTCCCCATGTCTTTGTCAGTTGAAAGAAAATGTGAGGATGCAGCATCCATTCGTGTGGATCCATGAAATTTCTGCTCAGGTTGTCCGCCAGTACATTGTCCTTGCCTGGTACAAACTGGGATTGTAAATGTATCTTCAGGCTCAGGGACTTTTCCCAGAGAAGCATTGTTAGTCTGCAGAGGGGATAAGAATGAGTGCCCCCCTGCTTCTTTATGTACCACATGACAGTGGTGTTGTCCGTCCTTATCAGTAAATGCCCTTGTTGTAATGATTTTTCGAAAGTCTCGATTGCATGTATCACTGCCAACATTTCCTTTTGGTTTATGTGCAGATGCCTTTCGTTTGGGGTCCATTGCCCTTGAATGCATCTGTCCTCCATGTGCGCCCCCCATCCATGGTCTGAGGCGTCTGTTGTAATCATTTGGCCTGCTTGAGGTCTGTTGAAAGACATGCCTATGTTTTGCTGACTGGCTTGAGCCCATCATAAAAATTCTTTTTGCAGACATGGAATAAGTGGGATTATGTCCTCTAGGCTTTGGCTGTGTTGAGACCATAAGTTTTTTAAATACCATTGCAGCTTTCTCATATGAAGTCTTGCCAAAGGTATCAGAAGGATGCAAGAAGCCATGAACCCCAGGGCCTGCAGGATTTTCCTTGCAGTCAGCTGGGAGAGTCTTGCTAGGCCTTTGAAGTACTCTGGTAAAAGCTGCTGTTTTTCCTCTGTGAGGTAGGCCATTTGGTTTTCTGTGTCCAGTTTGGCTCCTAAGAATATAATCTGTTGGGATGGCAGTAGTTTTGACTTCTGAATGTTGACCGTGTATCCCAAGGCCTGCAGTAGATGCATGACATAGTCCAAATTTTCTTTTAAGGTTTGTTTGTTGTCTGTTTGTATGAGGCAGTCGTCCAAGTAAGGGTATATTTGAATCCCCTGTAGTCTGCAGTGTGCCACTACTGATGCCAGGCATTTCGTGAACACTCTGGGCGCAGTAGATAAGCCAAACGGCAATGCTGAGAATTGATAATGCTCTGTCCCTGCAAGAAATCTGAGGTATCTTCTGCAGCTTTGTCTGATAGGGACATGCAGGTATGCCTCCTTGAGGTCCAGAGTGACCAGCCAAGACCCCTTGCCCAGCATGGGAAGGAGTTGCTGCAACGTCAGCATTTTGAACTTTGGCACTATGAGAAAAGTGTTTAGAGATGACAAGTCTAGTATGGGTCTCCATTTGTTTTCTTTTCTTGGAACAAGGAACAGCCTTGAATAAAATCCCTGGCCTTGCTCCTGAGGAGGAACCCTTTCTATTGCTTTTATACTTAACAGCTTGGAAACTTGAGAAAGTGCCTCTGCCCTTTGATGATGTGGCAGGTTTGGCATGCCTTGTCTTATTGGTAATGTGTGGAAGTGGAATCTGTAACCTTTGTCTATCAAATCCAGAATCCAGTTGTCCTTGGTTAAAATATGCCAGTTTTGTGAGAATAAGGATAATTTTCCGCCCAAGGGTGCTTCCCTTTGAACCTTTGTAGGCGGAATGAAAGTCAAGTCATTGCGATTGTCCTTGTGGTGCAGCTGAACTGTCTGTACCACTTCTTTGATTTGGAGGTTGCCATTGGCATCCCCTGTAAGATCCTCGGTATTGCCCCCTACCTCGGGCACGTCTGCTTTTTCCCCTTTGAAACTTGTCTGAGCCGGGGAAGAACCAATTCTTTGAGGGCCAGTTTCTGCTGAATCTGGGTGGCTGAACCTGAAGGAAATCCTTGACTGTCTGTACTGACTTTGCTTTTTCCTCTATGGATTTCAATACATCTTGTGCATTAGCACCAAAAAGCTTCTGTTTTTCCAAAGGTGCATCAAGTAACTTTACTTTAACATGGTCAGGCAAAGACTGATCCTTTAACCAAGCATGTCTACGTATCACAGCCCCAGTCATAGCTGCCCTACATGAAGCTTCCAGTGCATCATAACCACACTGAAGAAAATGATTATTAACCTGCTGGCTCAGGAGAGGCTAACTTTTTCTGTAAATCATCCAGGAGAAACTCCTGGTACTGAAACATGTGAAAAAGGCAATTTAGTGACCTCATGGCCAGGGTAGTAGAAGTATATACTTTTTTACCCCATCTCTCCAGGGACCTTACTTCCCTGTCTGCTGGCAGTGGGTTTTTGGCAGAGGAGGTAGCCACTCCCTTGGGGCCCTGTGAAATAGTTTCTAGATCCACAGAGTGGGCCTTAAAAAGGTGCTTGTGGGTGTCAGGGACCCTATAATATCTGTCCAGCTTGACAGGAGCCGGAGGAAGAGAATCAGGGTTGCCTTTTCCTAGAGTCAGAGAATTCCTGACCCTGCCATTGAAAATGTTCCCTCATGGAATGCAGGACTTCACCAAATGAGAACTCCTCTGGAGGGGAGGCAGAGGGAATTGATTCCTCAGCATCAGAGTCCTCGTAGGCCTGGAAGGATTCTTCATGGGTATCAGAATGTTCAGAATCCCCAGAGGCTTCATCCGAAGAGAGGTCATCCGCCTGCTCAGTTCTGGGCCTTTTCTCTGCAGGTGGCTGAGAAGCCCTCTCCGGATGAGGCTGAGACCCCCTGATAAGGGAAATAGGTCTAGGATGGACCATGGCCTGACTGGCGGCCTTAGCACATGCAAAGGCCTTGATGGACATGGATACAGGAGGCCTAGCAGCCCCACATGCAGGCGTAACCTTGTCCACAGAAATGGTGTCGGGTAGATCCAGAACTTCTGTTTCCGGAGGAAAATCAACAACCGGCACCGGAGAGATCTCCGAGACCAAAGGTCGAGTTAACGCTGTGCCAACCTGGAGCGGTAGATTTACCACTTCCGAAGGAACTGGAGCACTAGCAGAGGGTTTGGGAGCAGATTGGGTAGTCGGCTGATCCGACGGCATGATATACGCAAAAGATTCACCGAAGAATTCCTCGGCGAATTCTGCCCGGCACCTGAGAGTGCGCTTATTAAAGCAGGTACAGGCAGCACAGGCCGAGACGTCGTGGTCTGGGCCCAGGCAAGGAAGGCAGAGAGAATGGAAGTCCTTATGAGGTATTTGTTTACCACAAGACAAACAATTAACTTTCTCAATTTGTTCTGACATCGGCTGAGGCAAGAATAAATGTTCCCCAACGGGGTACTTAGCTTTTAGATGACTTCGGTACTGAAAACACAGGAGCTGACCGACCGGCAATTGTGAACTGCTTCTGCTTCGGGCACCGCGCGGCAAGAAAGACTGAAGAAGATGGCGTCGGCCGATGCCTTTATACTCCAGCCGTGGTGACGTCGGAGAGGAGGCGACACCAGCCGACGCTGGACCCAGACTTTGGAATTCGGCCGACCGAGGGCTGCCTGAGGCAGGACAACCCATATGTTATGACTGCAGTTGCATTCTTGAAGGACATCTAGGGAGAGACAAATTTGTTACCTTGTACCTACACAACTGTTGGAACAAACTTCCATTGCAAGTTATAAACAAAATGACACTCAAACATCCATCAAATTAAACCTTTATGACTGGATGAATACCCATAAATTTACTCCACAAATGATCTGCTTCACTACTCTTCAGAAGGAGTACAGCATGGGAGGGGGCTAATTTCAAGGTATAAATGATCTTGTGTCTGAGCTGCCTTGTATTGCCTATAATCCAATGATCTGTGTTTTACAAATTATCACAAAGACATAAAAGAGCTAAACATCTCAGGATAATTGTCTCACTAACTAAATGACACAACGAGGACATAATTTTATTATATCAAGACTACACCTGTTTTGCTAAAGTTGGACCATGTTGGTTGAAGGTAGTACTATAATTTAAGCAAGTTTTAGCCACTACTGACCAAAGCCTATCTGTTGTCACTGTACATCTGGCACTAGCAAATTTCTATAACACAATTCCTCATGTTGGCAGAGGACCTAAAACAAGCATCAAAATAGTAAATTTGGTTACCTGTGCTGGTGTTGCAGAGAAAGAAATCGCAGACAATGACTCAAGTGACTCAAGTTCAGTTAGCAGTTCAGGTGCTCGATGGTGTACTCTGGGGAGGATGTGTGTGACAATCTTGAGCGGAGTGGGGACAGAGTAGGATATGTGCCTTCTACAAGTATCCTGGGGGGAGGGGGGAGAAGAGTAGACATCCTGGGGCAGGATTTTCAGCACAGCAAGCTACTGTATGGCAGTTGCTCTCACATTTGAGTGAGTAGGAGTGCACACTCACTGCAAAAGCAAAGTCGGCTTTAGACACCAGTGAACCCTGCGGTCACTGGAGGCCCCCAAACACAACAGGGTGTCTTATTTTGATATTTTGCTGCATATTTCTCAACCCTGTAAAGCCCAGTACAGCATTCTTCTGCTTAACAATAGTCACTGATCTGGTGTGGCTGTTGTACAGTGTTTTGCTATTTGGTGAAATAAGAGCAAAGTTAGTATTGCTTTGGCTTATGCTAGTGTGTGTACGTGTGCACGCATGTGTGTGTGTGTGTGTGTGTGTGTGTGTGTGTGTGTGTGCACGTGTGTGTGTGTGTGTGTGTGTGTGTGTGTGCACGTGTGTGTGTGTGTGTGTGTGTGTGTGTGTGTGTGTGTGTGTGTGTGTGTGCACGTGTGTGTGTGTGTGCACGTGTGTGTGTGTGTGTGTGTGTGTGTGTGTGTGTGGAGTTGCTGTGGAGTTGCTGTGCAGGAGTAACAAGCTGGCTATAAGTTCTTTTACTTTCTAGCAATTACACTTGGGGAGTGTGTGTGGTTGCAATGTACTTAAGAGTAACAAACAGGCCATATTTTCTTTCACTTACCATCACAAATATAAGCCTTACACACGACAAGTGGGTATATTTGGTGGTTTGGCTGGAACAGGATGGGTGCAAAAGCAATTTCTCATTGCCACTGTGGTCCATTTCAAAGTGCTCAGATTGAGTTCTTGGCTATATTTTACATATGTGGAGTCTGCAAACCCTCCCTGTCTGTGCATAACCCTAGCACCTCAGAAAGATGCAGCAGATGCAATGGAATTTATCTCTTTTCCATGAAGGTGAATGTAAGAGAGAGAGAGAGAGAGAGAGAGAGAAACAGTGTGTTATGTGTGTGTGCGTGCGTGGGTGTCTGTCTGTGTAAAATCATCACTTACTTTTATCTGTGCAGACACATAATAATGCCTAGCACATACTGTACATAACTCTTCTGAATAGCAGTAACCAAAATGTAGTTAAGAAGTAATTACATTTCAAAAATAAGGTATAAAATACATCACAGAACATTCAGATACTTACAGCTTCTAGACGTCTGGTGGCCCCCACGCCCCAGACTGTATAAATGGATTTTGACATGGATTTGATGGTAGCCTTGTCCTGAGCTGAAACCATTCTAAAACCAGCCCTGCTCAGATGTGTGTACAGAAGCTTGCAACAGGTTGTGTGGGAAGCAGGAGATTGTATGGTCATTACTCGTTCACAATCAAACCGTACAGATGTGCACAGAAGGTCATTATAGCTTGTGTTTGTGCTGGGGACAGTGTGCTGTCTCTCTTACTTTTCTCACAGACCGCAGACATGTACAAAGAAGGCTACTATAGCTTGTGTAGGGGTAGCTTACTATCTAGAAGCAACAAAATGGAATACATTGTAAGGAAAGTGAAAAAAATGATTACAGCAATCACCAAGAAAAGTAATATGAACAATGCAGAGCTTCAATAAATGCTGTCCCTCCTCAATGAATGAACAGAAGAAATGCACAGGTTCACCACCAGAGCTCCAATAAAATGTTTTAATCCAAACCAACACAAGAAACGAAAGACAAAAAGTACATAACAGTCCACAAGGCTTAAAATCTTTAAAACGAAAAGAGATTTAGTGCTTTCATCTCCTTACAGGAGACTTCATCAGAATCGTGGTTAATTAACTACAGGTTTATGAATGGTGTCCCTGCTTCCCATTGGCTCTGCCTTAATATAATCAAACAATGTCATAAACCACAGGAATAATTAATTAATCGGACTCCTTTTGTCAAAAATGTATAACACATATAAAAATATTATATATATATATATATATATATATATATATATATATATATATATATATATATATATACACATATATATCTGTGTGTGTGTCTGAATAAAAAACATGACATGTACAAGCTTAACATGCAAGAACTTAACATGTGAAAGAATATGAAAATTGGTAAATAAATATGCATATAAAAATAAATCTGCTGTATTTAAAATACACATACAATAAACATGCTGTGTTTTAAAAATGCTGCATTTAAAAATGCACATACAATAATGGCATATACAATAAATCTGTTGAATATTAAACGTCTATTATATTTAAAAAGATACACATTTAAAAGTGGGTAGTACATATATAGAAACACCCTTCAGGGATAAAATTCTAGAATAAATGAAAATTTGTGTTATTGTTGGGATTGGGAGAACAGGCTTCAGTAAAGGGAAATGATATGGCAGCTTAGACTGGATGCCTGTACCTCCCCCGGAATGAATGATCATGTCTCACTCCTCCCAGCACTAAAAATGAAGGCGTCAAAGCCAAAAAGGACAAACAAGTAAATTTAGAGTTACAACCAAGATAACAACAACAACAATAATACAAATTTTCATTTCAACTAAGAAATGCATGCACATAAAAATATAATTTGCTAAAGCATGTAGGGTAAATATTCTGGTTCCCAGTATATTTCTAAGGCTTGAAATAATCCTGTCAAGGCTGTATCCAGTGTGACAGGCATCTAACGCAATGGAGAACAGTGAAGGCACCACTTCACCAACCTAAAAAGGCACAACAGGGATACACTCAATCAGTGGTTGGGTGAGTTTCAAACTAGCGACATCCCACAGTTGTGCAAGTATGCTAATAAAGATAATTTATAATATACAGAAAGCTAAATATTGTCAAGACTGGTATCCATAATGCTCTTCTGTTCTTTTAATTTCACAGCTAAACCTGAAATTGAGTTGAATCGGCAGGCTCATGCTGATCATTTGGAGAAACTGAGGGAAGTAAGTGGTATGTATGCAGCACAAGAAAAGTATTATTGTAGCTTTAAAAGTTAAAGACAGATTAGTTTTCTATACCATAGTAGTAAAATGAGCAAGCATGCATATCCTAACTGTAAAAGCAAATAATCATGCATAAGTCTATTGCACAAACCAACTTTAGGAGTCAAGTGTAAGACTGTAGTCAGAGGTTCTGGGTTCAAATACTATGAGTCAATACTGCACTTTAATACAGTACAGTCTTTCAGCTTTTCCCAGTTAGGGGTCATAACAGCAGAACTCCTTGATTATTGGCCCAGCATGGGGACAACACATAGTGGTGCTCATCACATATTGGCGGCAGTGGTGGGTGTCACAGATGTCCTCTCCATTGTTCATGTCAGGGTGCTTATCTCACAAACACATCTTCTCCACTATGTCACCTTGTTAGACAGTTACATAATAAAAACATTTTCACTGTGAAGTCTGTACTGTACCATGTTGATATATGATTAGTGTTCCTGCTATAACTGTCTTCCATTTACATGCCCTCATCTGCTGTCCGTTATGATGTTTCACCTGTCCTCTTTCCATGTGTTCATTCCTACAACTATGTCCCTATTCAATACATACACTTCCCCTGACTGTTTATTTTAAAATGGCAGTTCCTGTACCCTTACAGATCATTTGTACAAACTTGGTACAGAATGTCTGGAATGGGATTTCACAATACTCTGCACTGTATACATTGTCCTGTATTGTGTTTGGACAATATGCATTGCTATACAATAAACCCTGGTAATCATTTGGGCATTTAATGCAATCCAGCTAACCTAGACTGCTCTACTGTAAACATGTTTGCTATTAGTGTTGTTTTACATAGTTTCCTTGCCAACAATACTACTGCCAGCCACTAAACCACACTTGTTTATGTTTAAATGTGGTGCACGGCATGAATGTGTGATCATCGTTGCTGCTCACCGTGTAGACATGTAATCTCCTACACAGAGTTTATTAAATCCAGAATGCCTCTTTTCTGATTCTACTGAGATCAATAATCAGACACAGTGCATGTTTTAGCACTTATTTACTAAAGATCTCAACTACTGCAAAGAATGCAAAGGTATTGCAACAAAAATATAAAGTGAATAGCAATGGTATTTCACAACAACTGAGATTAAGGAATTCATTTGTGAAAAACTAAATGAAACTTATTTTTAAACTCTTTCTGGTTATGCTTTGGGGAAATACATTTAATCACTGATGCCATGACAATCCCTGTAATATTTTAGTTGTTCTAGATAATTTACAATGCACACATGACAAACACAAGGTACGGGCATGTACTATTTAAAATATTTACAACATGTATTAACACCAGCAAGGAAAAGGACAGGTCAGCAACTTTGTGTCTTCTGATGCACTGTAACAAAATAGGATGAATGGTGTAATGATAAAACAATTACATAAGCAACCCGAGGATAAAATAGGGTCTAAAGGCTTTTCAGTTTCTAGAAGACCTTGGGTACTAAACCTGATCTCTTACTATAAACCTTGTGTTCCACTGACAGCACATATTCATTGCCACCAATGTATCATTAAGAAATGAGTATGTATCTGTGCATTAACATTACAGATACTGGAATGTGATATATTCTGCTTGTGCCATAGTGTATAGAAAAGAGACCTCAATGCAACATTTACTGCATTGCAGGGTTCACCACCACACTGAGTGAAATAAGCTTTTCTTTCTTTTTAATTTACTTTCAAAAATACAACAAAGTACACAATTATATGAAACATACTCTAGTGGAGGCCAACATAGTTGTCTAATATTTCCAATAAGAAATGAAATAAAGATTAACGGAACAGAACTTTTCATTAAACATGCCTTGATTTATAAATCTGACCTACTGGCAAGAATGACCTCAGACTGGCACAAAAAGCTGGTGCAATCCACCACACAGCCTTCTTATACAAAAGAACACTACTTACAGGACACTGAAATTACACAAAGACAATTTACTTCAATAATCAATATTCTCCTAGACTTCACATTTCAAATATCTCTCAGTCAACTACTTATAATACAACATTCTCCAGAGCATCAACATCTGCCAACAGTGCAGAGTGCCCTTGGTTCTTCTTGGATTGCACAACAGCCCTTAGGTCTTTGTCTTAAAGACTACAAGTAAACAGGTGCATACTGAATGAACTAGGACTTGTCATTATAAAGTAATAAACTATATTTGGCAATGGAATGCTAGAAGGACACCAAGTCTTTCTAATAAGTCTTGCACTTAGAGAAAAATCTCTGAAATCCTTGAAATTCTCTACTAAAGGTCATTATGGTATCAATATCTCAGAGTTTCTATGTTGGCAAACACTTACTTCTATTGTAAATATTGTGAATTTTACATTATTACATACTGTCGAACCACTGATATTGAAATATACACTTACCAATGTCTTTACTATCATCTCTGCATATTCAGTTATGTTTTCTGTGCTGTTGTACATTTGCCTTTTTTTGTATTCACAGGGTAAGGTTATGGGTGAAGGTTTAGGATGAACTTTATTAAACTAATGTTATGACTTGGTTTGCTTGCCTGCATACAAGTCATACTCTACAATTTTATAAACACGTGGCTTTTCTTATACTGAACCCGTTTTGTTTCTGCCATATGTCCCAGGTCTTCAGCAAAAAAGGTCTTTGGGCCAGGTCATCTATTTGATAAGCAAACAATAAATAAATAAATACAGGATTTTTGATCTTTTGCTAACTCAAAGAACACCTAACCTAAGTCACCCCACTCTGTATGCAAGTTGAAAATATCCACTACATTTAAGATATCCAGGTCTATGGCACAGTTGAATAAAAGCCCAGTCTAGGATGCAGATGGCAGAAGATCAATTCACACAGCTTACATGGCTAAGCCTACCTGTGAGGGAAGGTCTGCTGGCACCTCTCTCTGCTGTGTCCTGGCTCTCCCGGTGCTGGTGTTGATTGGTCTCCCTGACAGGCTATTGTGGGACTTGGGAGAGATCAGTCCAAGCCAATAATGGTATCTCTGGGAGCATGTCAATGAGTAGACATACCTCTGTATTTGGGCACAGATGGTCCTTTAGTTGTGATATGGAAGCCCACATCACCACCAATGGTGTGGTTATGCCTGTAAAGCAAGAAATGCCCTAATGGCTGCCATTATGATGGCTCTGCAACTAGCTGTCACAGGGAATTAACTGGTTGGGAATGGCTATTGCCATGGGAGGAATGAATGTTCAAACAGATGTCAGTGAGCTGATGTTGTCAGCAGTGGGGTGCTTCTACATTTATGGGAGCTATAGAAAACATACATTTCATATAATCCACGTAGGACCAAATCTGCTCTGGATCATTTAAAATTTAAATGTTTTGTAAGTCCTGAATTTTGAATTAAAACAAAGAACATTAACATTGCATTTTTATCTAGGGTGCTGGTCAACTATACTAACACAAAATAAAAACAAAGAAGCAAGTTCTGATATATGGAGTGCTCTACATCCCACACAGCCTAAAACTTTCCATTTCTTCACCTACAAAAAGGCAGACCAATATAAGCAAACCTGCAAAAGGACAGCCTTAAACACAATTTTTGTTACTTTAAAGCCAGCAAATAGCAACCTGAAGCCTCATTCATTTTCTGTATTAACATGCAGATAAGTTACGCACATGACCATCTTCAGAAATTCCAAGGCTAGAGAATAGCACAGCAGTAAAGGTATGGAATGAGCACATGCAGCATTAGTGTTACTTTCTGAAGATATAATATCCTGTTATAAGGTACACCATTAAAGCAGCTACTGGGAAAGCTGCACATGATGTTGTTGCAATACAACCTCCTACACAGTCGTCATAAAAACAAATCTGGTATAGAAGTTCTAATAATCTCTTTAAGTAGGAGGTTTGTCTACTCTCCCTCTAGACAGTCTTCCTTAGTACTTTATATACATTTACAAAACTATGGTAAAAAATGCAAAAAAAAGTCGGTGAAGTAAAATTTCTTCTTCCAAGGTATTCTTCAGCACAGCGTTACACTGAAACATTGAGTAGTACTGTCATCACACAGCAATAGGTTTCTCCACTGGGTTACCCTCTGCGCAGGTTCTGCATATTCACCCTGTACCTGTATAGGTTTTCTCTGGCTACTTTAACAAATTTTTATTGCCCTAGGTGCATACGCATTTGTGATACGTAAAAAAGATATGGTAATATGCTTCAGCTCCTACTCCCCACCTAAAAAATTCTATAGGCGATGGCAGCTATGCATAGGTTCACTATTATGGGTCACAGGAGTCAGCTGTGACTCATAAGACTAGACAGATGGAATAGTCTGCAACCTGGTCTACCATGTCTCCAGTTTTCCACTTCTTTACTATGCAATTCTACACTGCAGTGCTGTTCTTCATGAAACAAGAGTTCAGAACAGGCTAAATACTATTTGCTCATTACAGTTGCCACTGCTTTTAAAAGTATGAATAGTTTTGCTAACAATGACCATATGACTTAATGTTCAAAAATTTATCTCTCAGGCAGCTGGGGTAGTATCTTCTATATTAGCACTAGTTAAGGTAGTAAGCTATGAACAATTTGCATTCTGCAGATCTGGATTTGAATCTCACAAAGTTAACTGACACACTTTGTGGCTTTCAACAAGTCATTTAGCTCAAAGGTTTCTTGACTTTGATACTCATTGCCTTGCAGTCCACACAGGAAGAATATTTCTTATTAAGGGCATGTGGATCAATAATTGGCTGTCATAAACACTAATGACTCAGTTTTTAAGATAAATGCATATCCATCTATATAAATATATACATATATATTTATACACACACACACACACACACACATACATATATATATATATATATATATATATATATATATACACACATACACACACACACACACACACACACACACACACACACACACACACACACACACACACACATGCACACAAACACACACACACATATATTAAGAGAGAGAAAAATATATACACATATACGCACATAATGGCAATAATATAATGTTGTGACCTGAGCGGTGTGCTTATCCATCCTTCACCTTACCTACGACAAGTGCTACGTATAAGCCAACATATACACAAGACACATTAATAATCCATATTTGCAGACCTAGACTTAATTAACACATATAGCAGATACACATCTGATGATGCCAAGCATGTCACCTTTTTATTTTTTAAATAAATACTCCTGACACACCTGAAAAAACAACAAAGACATTTAAGCCTCAACTGTTTTAAACAAATAAGACAAAATCTGATTGGGTTCCATCACATCATGTTTAAAAAGATTAGCTCACAAGCAGCTTAACATAGCATTACACATTCTTAGGTCAAGACTACTAAGGAGTACTTTGGGCGAGCACTATTACAGTATTAGTTGTTATTCAACATGGCATTTGTCATTCATTCCAGATGAAAGAAAAGACTGTTGCCTTGTGCTATTTTTTATCTTCTGGTAACTCTCTAAATCTGTCCAATAGCAAAATTAATTTACAGTGCTGAATGGGTTCTTGGTTGAACTACTTTAAAGTTATACAGCGTGTGGGTATAGGATCTGGGAATCAAAGTATGTAATGCTTTTTTTGTGCCAGATTTAATACAACCACTTTTAATCTCAGTGCCAGATTTAATACAACCACTTCTAATCTCAAGGCAAGTGTGAGTACTTGGGTAGTTTATGTGATTCGCTATGCACGTAAAACTGCTTTCTTTCATTTACATTTCTGCACAGTAATTAGGTCATTCTAGGTTTTGTATAATTAATGTACAACAGGAATCCTGAATCCTTATTCACTTGGAACTGTCCAAAGCAGGATGTCATATGCTTACTCAGGTTGAAAGAGGTTAATTATACATTTTTACTCTATTTTTATCAACATAGTACAGTAGCCAACACCCTGACATGCAATCTTCTTGGGAAATATGTTGTGGTCAAAAGTTCACTTTATGAATTTCTTCTTCAAAATACACAGAGTGTGATAATATTTCATGATAATAAACATACTTTTATATTACCACTTAAATAAAATCTGTATAAAATGAAACTGCTTACAGCCATTTCTGCTTTGGTTTACTAAGCCTTTAAAGACAAAACAGGCTTGCCTGATCATGTGGTAGTGATTTAGTAAAGGCAGACTTCAGGGTGCACTGATTATCCTGTGCCCCAATAACCTCTGCATTTGTTTAAATGCATTTGGTCAGCAGATTACCTGATATAACCCTAGGAGGCCAAGGACATTTTGTGCTAAATAGCAAACAAAAAGGGACACAGATTTTGCAAATCTGCATTGCAACAGTCAAACAGAAATGTAAACATGGGCTTTAAATCAATGAGTTTTGTTTACTTTATGTTTACTACACTGTCTTGTTTAAAGTAGTTCTTACGTAGTCAGTCTATTTCCTGAAAAACAAATAATGAAAACAGAAGCAAAAATGAAATAATGGGACTTAAATAAACTCAGTTACTAGCAGATAAAAACTCCTTGGCCCATATAACCTACTTCATTTATTTATCCCTCTCATAATATGTGATGTCTTTTTTAATCTAATAACCTGCATTCTCCTATTACAATTATATTACGTCTGTCCCACAAAGTTTTGAATTATTCCACTAATTTTGATTCCACAGCCTTCTCAGGAAGGTCATTCCATGACTCTATTACCACCTGGAAAAAACTGCTCCCTCATCTTTCCTCTGAGCTATCCTGAATGTCATATCGGATTGTATTCCTTCTTTTGAACATGCCATCAGAAATTGTTCATCCTTTTGGGCTTTGATATTCCTATAATAAACCTGAACTATATCATTTTGTAGCTAAAGATTTATCCCTCATAGTAGCATTACTAAAATTCTTTTGACACAACAAAAGAAATATATGCATTCTTATGTTGCTTGATAAGTGAATGCTGGATGCAGAATGTCTCTCTCATGGCAGTCTTGAGATGTAAAAAAAACTTGTAAAGGCTGTAGCCATAAAACTGGGACAAGAACACAACCTTGGATGTAACCATGAGAAAAGCAAAAACTGCTCACCAATAAACATGTGCTGTAACAAAACAGATACTACTCTGTCAAAATAAACAATGTAGAAACAGTAGATGATGTAAAAAAAAAAAAAAAAAAAAAGAATGGTGTAAAATCTTACCATAACATTCTTCTCCTCCATATTCATATGTTCATAGGTGCGTAATAGGCTAATGGCCCTGGAGCGTTTACAAGCCTACCCCATAGAAGTGCCCTGGCACTGTGTTGCCCGACATTAGTTCCCAGTCCCTCTAAGAAGAGCCACTGGAGTGATCCCTGGGGTGAACTTTTTATTTCCCATTCACTCAACATTTTTCTTGAAGAGGGCCAGTGAAGTGCTCTGCTTGACATATATGGGAAGTCTATTCCAGAGCATGGGCAGTCTCTAGGTTATGAGCCTGCACTTCCAGCATGTTCTGTTGATTGTGGTAATGACGCTGAGGTCTCTGGAGCGTGTGGTGCAGAGGGATTGGGATTTCTTTAGATGTAGCATTTCTAACAGAGTTGGGTCAAACATGGCTTTGTAAGTCAAGTAGAGATCACCTCTTAGATGATATGAGACAGAGAAAAGCTGGGATTTGAGTCTGTCCATGGAGGACATGTGTTTAAGGCCTAGGATCCTCTTCGTGAGGTACTTTTGTGGCCTTTCCAGCTGTTGCATGTGTCTAGTGAGGTACATGCCAAATGAGGCATTATACTCCATGACTGGCCTAATGAGGCAAGAGTAGAGAAAGATGATGACCTCCTTCTTCCTGGATACAAAACCCTTGGTAATGAGATGTGCCACACAGGATGACTTTCTGACCACAGTGGCAGTGTGGTGGTCGAAGGAGGGGTTGCTGTCGACCTGCATTTCCAGATCTGTTATAATGCCTTCAGTATTCAGTGGGCTCCCATCGATGTGGTGATTAGTGGGAACTGAGTTTTTCCCAAGGGGGATGACAACACATTTTTTGGCATTAAGCTTAAGGCTATGGTTTCGACACCAGCCATTGGTCTCAGTGAGGCCAGAAATGTTGTAGTATTCTTTGGGTGGGATTCTCCGCCTCAGGCGACCTGAACTTCGGCTCCTATACAAAAGCTTAAGTCTGGTTGCTGTTGGTGTGTGGGACGGCAACCACAGTATCATAAACCAGGAGCTTTAAATGTGATGTCTGCATGCACAGACCTCAGAACTAACTGCTCAGTCAGACAGTGGACTATGCAGAGCCAAAATATGTCCTCCAGACTGGTGAAATGCCACAGGCTTCCCAGTGAGACCACAGTCTAGGAGGTGCCCTAGGGTACCCCATAAACAGGTGAAAGGAATGCAAGAGGATGGTAGGAGGAAAGGAATACTGCAACATGGAAGAGAAGGACATCTACGGTTATGGTACGATTTTACAAAACTATTCTATGTCCTCCTATTCCCATGTTGCAGTATTCTTAGTGTGGGAGAGTACCACAGCTTAGGAAGGAGGAAGGGTGGAGTTAGAGGTAGCGGATTCCAGAAATCTCTGCAGGATTGCCCTAGCAAAACCTGCTCTGGCTCCAGAGATATTGTCTGTTAAAGGTCTGTATAGTAGTGGTCCAGGTGACTACCTCCAGTATGGTGGCTGTGTCCAGGCCTTTGAAGAAGGCTTTGTAGGATGCTACAGCCCTAGTGCAGTCTGCTATTACCCCTGAAGTAAGTCCTTGCCATGGTAAGAGTAGCAGAAGCAGATAGGCTTCCTGATCCAACAGGAGATAGTTTGTTTGGAGACGGCCTTGCCCAGGGCACTAAGATGAAGGGATACAAAGAGTTGATTAGATTTTCTTATGGACTTAGTTTTGTTCAAATAAAATCTTCACTGTCTGTGCACATCCAAGGAATAGCGTATTCTCTCACTGTCATTGGTGGGGAGAAGGAAAGAAGGTGGGTAGGTGGATAGACCCGATTTAATGATAGCTCATTGACCACTTTGGGCATGAAAGAAGGGTTGGTGCGCAGGGTCACCCTATCTTTGTGGAAGATAGTGTATGGGGGCCAGGCCATGAGTGCCTGTAACTCTGATACCCTTCTAGCTGAAGTGAAGGCTACCAGCAGGATTGTTTTCCATGTGCACATTTGCAGTGTTGAAGAACTGGCTGGTTCGAATAGGCCAGTGTGAGTTTTTCTAGGATAAAGTTTAGGTCCCAAAGCGGTGGCCTGATGTGCAAGACCCCTTTTCAGGTACAATTTAACATCTAACCTGGAGAGTAGAGGAGTGTCTAAGAATAAGCAGGCAGAGAATGCAGATAGGTGGACTTTCACTGAGGAGAATGAAAGGCCTGCCTTGATAAGTTCACACACATAAGCAAAGACTAGAGGGACATCCACTAAAAAGGGATCCCTATATGTCTTTGGAGACACCATTTGGAGAATCATTCCCATTTTAAAATGTAGAATCTCCTAGTGTTAGGTTTCCTGGCCTCCCCCTCAAGGCTGAAAGCACATTCCTCAGAGTAGCGGTGTCTGAAAGGTATTAAAAGTTTATTACTTAGAGTGTTAGACATAGCATTTCTAGGTGAGGGTGGATGAGTGTTCCCTTCTGCTGTGTGAGTAGTTCCACCTTGTGGGATAACTTGTGGTGATTACCCTTGGCAATGGATAGTAGAAGGGGGAACCAATGCTGCCTTGGCCAATAGGGAGTCACCTGTAAAATTTCTGGCATGTCCCTCCTGATCTTCAGAGGGATCTTTTGAATGAGAGAGAAGAGGCAAAAGGCATACAGAAACCGTTCCTTCCATGAAATGGTGAAGGCATTCACTCTGTAAGCTAGTGGGGAGTGGTCCTTGGTACAAAATTTTTAAAGTTGTCTGTTCTGGGGGGAGGAGGCAAAAAATCTATTTGAGGTGTGCTCCACTGGTGGACAATGTCTAAAAAAACTTCTCTGTTTAACATCCACTCATGATGCAGAGAGGATGATCTGTTGAGAGCATCCACCTGGTGGTTCTCCCAGGATGGCATGTAGGCTGCATGCAGAGATAATTTGTTTTGGGAAGCTAGGTCCCAAATCTGGATTGCTGGCCTGCAGAGGATATAGGACTCGGTCCCCTCCCCCCTCTTTGTTGATGCACCACATGACTGTGGTGTTGTCTCTGAAGATTTGAAGGGGAGCTGGCTGAAGGATGGGAAGAAAGGTTTTCAGTGCCAAAAGGACTGCAGTCATTTCTCTGACATTGAAATGTTTTTTTCTGGAGGGGTGACTGCCAGCATTCTTGCACCTTGTGGCCCTTTATGGTAGCCCCACAGCCCAGGTCTGACATATCTGTGTGAATGTACTGATCTGGTGTGGGAAGGTGCAGGGGAAGTCCTGGGTTCATTTGAACTTATTGACTCCGCCACCATAATTCTGCCCTTAAGCAGGGTAGGAAGGGAATCTGGAATTCTAGAGGGTGGTTGTGCTGGGACCACACATTCTTTAAATACCATTGTAGTTTCCTCATGTGCACCCTGGATAACATTAGCATAGGAAATGTGGCTGCCATAAGGCCCAGAAATCGCAGGAATTCTCTTGCTGATAGTTGGTGGACCTGGAGTAGATCCTGGAAGTGGCCTGTTAAGGAAAGTACTTTATCCTCAGGAAGGAATGCATTCATCAGGTCTGTTTGGATCCAGCAGCCCAGGAAGATTTTGTCCTGCTGTGGTGTTAGGGATGATTTGGGGAGATTGAGGGTGAATCACAGATCCTGTAGCAGAGACATGGCAAACTGCAGATGTCTTTTAGGGTATCTTCTTTTTCTGCAAGAATGACTATATTATCTAGGTAGGGGGTAGATTTGAATGCCCCTGGTTCTGCAGTAGGCTATGGCCAGAGCAAGGCATTTGGTGAAGACCCAGGGTGCAGTGGATAAACCAAAGGGCAAGGCTGTATACTGAAAGTGAGAACAGGGCCCATTGAAACACAAGTACTTTCTGTGAGAGGGTTTTATAGGGATGCGGAAGTAGGCCTCCTTCAGGCCTAGAATGACCATGAACGCCTGTGTTGGCAATAGTGGAAGAAAGGTTTGGAGGGAGAGCATTCTGAAGGATGGGACTTTTAGGAAGAGATTTAGAAAGGACAAATCCAGGACTGGGCTCCATGGCCTGTCCTTTTTGGTACTAGAAATAGCCTTGAGGAAAAGCCTTTTCCTTCTTGTCCTGGGGGGAAGGTTTTATGGTTCCATGGGTCAGTAGATCTTGTATAATGTCTGAAATAAGGCGTAGTTGGTTTTTGGGTAGGAATGGGATCCCCCAAGAGGGGGGCCTTTCTTTCCAAGAAAGGAAGTTTCCCTCTTCTACTATTGCCAGGACCCAGCAGTCTGAATTAATTGTTCTCCAGACGGGCAAGCAGTGGGAGAGACGGGCTGACAGGAGGAGATGGGCAAAGCAGTCACACATTGTTGGTGCCACTTCTGTCATGAAAGGGCTGTCTGGGGGTAGGCAGAGAAGAGACTGGTCTAGCAGAGGTATGCTTCCTGGTTCCTCTCCTATGCCTGGAAGAAGAAGAGGTAGCAGTGGAGGGAGTGGTTCTGACATAGATGGTCTTAGCTGAATAGTTTCTGTAGTATTTAGGTATAGGGGATACCAGAAGGTGCTTAATATATTGAAACTCCTCGCTTTTCTCCTGAAGATTCTTAAACAGTTCGGCAAACTGCTTTCCAGACAGGAAGTTGTGGTCTAGTGGAGCATCAAGAATTTTGGATTTGAAATCCTCAGACAGGGGTTAAAGTCGAAGCCATGAATATCTGCGGAGCACCGAGGCAGATGCAACAGATCTAGCAGAAGCCTCTGCTGCATCATAACTGCATCTGATAGAGTGTCTTATTACCTGCGATGCCAAGGACAGTTTTGGTACTACCTCAGTCTTGTTAGTAGAGTCAGGCAGGGATGGTAGGAGTGTAGATGCTTGGGATACCAAGTCCAAGACATACTTAATCATATGAGTTTGGTAATTAATAGCTCTGAAGGCTAAGGTGGAAGAGGTGTAAACTTTCTTCCCCAGCCTGTCCATGTTTTTGCTGTCCTTATCAGTGGGCAGAAGGGATGAGGACGGGATAAGTCTTGACTGCTTGTCTGGGGCCACAACAATCACTGCAGAGTCTGCCAAGGGGGGCTTTACAAGAAATTTGTGGTCATCAGGCACCTTGTAGAAGCAATCAGATCTCTTAGGAGCAGGTAACTGAGAATTAGGATTTTTAGATGCTGATATAAATGTATCCAGGTATGCAGGTATAACTCTGGGAATGGCAGATGGTGAAGGAGATTCAATTTGCAATAGCTCAAAACATCTTTTTTGAGTTTTGGTCATTTGGGAAGTATCACACTTGAAATATTCTTTCATTTTAGTTATGGTCTCCCCAAAAGTGATGTCCTCAGGAGGAGAGCCCCCTTCTATGGATTCCTTATCAGGGCAATAGTATTCTAGAGGAGAGCCCCCTTCTATGGATTCCTTATCAGGGCAATAGTATTCTAGAGAAGAGGCTATCTGTAATGAGTAGGTAAATAGACTCATCAGATGCTGAAGTTAGAATTTCGTCCTCTTCTTAATGGGGAAGTGGGAGGGAGTGTAGAAGTAGCTGAGGCAGGCCTTGGGCTTAGCACTGGGATAGTACAGGGAGAGGAGGCCAAGGGCCCAAGAGCCATGAAGGCCTGCATCAGGGACTGAGTAAAAAATTGCCAGTCAGGAAGTCCCTTAGCACAGAGAGATAAATGTTTACTTTTTTGTTTTCTTTTTAAAGGAGTAGATTTGGGGAGAGGGAGAAGGCCTAGTTTCGGGGGCCTGAGCTAAAGAAAAGGCTTCAAATTCTGGCGTCTGATGGATCCTGGTTCCCCTTTGACTTTGGTGGAAACTGACATCTGAGTCATCTCCGTGGACTTGCCAGCTGGTACTTCAGAAATGGCTACCTCAAGGGGAGCTGATGAAGTAGACGGCTGTAACGAACGTCCCTCTACCTCTATACCAGTGGCTGGTGGGGCAAACGATGATGGAGAGGCAGAGGAAGCAAGCCATGAAACTTTGGCCTTTTTGTGAGGTGGTTCCACCTGGGTGGCCGACTGCAGATCCATCCTAAGTGCTAATTTTTTTAAGTCTCTGGTTTTCCAAGTAAAGATTAAGGGCAGCCAGATGGCTTCTAAGCATCTTAGGGATGAAGGATTGGCAAATGGCGCAGGTGGTATGGTCATGTTCCTGGCCTAGACAAAAAATGCAATGGTCATGGACATCTTTATGTGGAATTTGGCATCTGCATCAGCATTTACCTTTTTGGCAGACATTGGCTAAAAAAAGACAAACAAACCAAGCTCAAGCAATAGTAACTGAAATAATTCTCCAACAGGGTACTTAGCTTTAGACATCTTGATAAGTAGAGGAACGATGTGATCGATCTGATGTTCGACTGCGACAGAAAAGTTCAGAGGTCTGTGCATGCAGACATCACATTTAAGGCTCCTGGTTTATGACCCTGCGTGTGAAGTCCCATGCACCAACAGCAATCAGGCTTAAGCTTTTGTATAAGAGGCGATGTTCAGGTCGCCTGAGGCAGAGAATCCCACACTAAGAATACTGCAACCTGGGAATAGGACATCATTCTAAACACATGAATTTGAGTAACTTTTCCTTTTAAGAGAACATATACTTCTAGCAAACTCCATTTTAGAATGCAATATAACAATATAAAGCCCCCTGGCAGAAAGGACAACTAACTGAATATATCCAGGATCTCAACAGCCAGGATGACAGCTCAAGCCCTAGTCAATCATAGTTTCATCGGTAAGTTTTTGGACCATTTTAAGTCTAGCTAATTTCCCTTTACTGAGAATCAAACCCTGTACCTTTTGTCTGTGAGGTAAACACATTAACCAACCCCCAACCAAAAATAAATAAATAAAGCATCTATCAAACATAACATTAGCTGTCCTCTTTCTCTAAGCTCATTTCAGTTACACATTGTATTACAGAGTCATGATGAAAAAGAACTGTGGTAAATGCCAGTCCATCACAAAATACACAGAAACATAACTGCACACGCACCTATGGGCAACTTAAAGTGTTGCCAATTCACCTACTGGCATTGCTTTGGGATGTGGACAAAAGGCAGCCCCATACAAAACCCCAAACAAACCGAGAAGAAGCCATGCAGACTCTACAAAGGTGGCATTTTAGCTAGGAATCAAACCAGGAAACCAAGTGTTGTGTGGTAGTAATGCTACTACTGCACCGGTCTACTGCTTTTCAAGGTCACTTTTTTCAGGATGAGCCAGCATCCATTCTAACATATTTTGCTGAATGAAAATGAGATTAGGAAAGTGATGTAGAAAAAGGGGTGGGATTTGTCAGGGGAAATATCACTATACCAATTCAGCAAGGTAAAATCACCTTTGAAAAAGGAAAAAGTGACTCTCAGAGAATAGTTCAGAATTCAGCAAAATGACACTGTGGCATATAAGGGACTCTGTACCTTTCAGAATGCCTTCTTATAACTATTTAGACTTGTACTTTAAGATGAAAAGAGGACTTCTGAACTGCATATCTTGCTCTGCTTCCTTTATTTGTTTAAGATAAAAGAGTAGTAACTGAAGTATATATATAAAGAGTTTCATTCTAGTATGTTCAATAAGGAGCAGTGATGCAGACATTTTTTCATGGGAAAAAGTTCAGATCTCCACCCCCCCCCCCCTCAAAAAATTCCAGTGAGTGGATTACAGATTTACCCACAAGTAAATGAATAAGTAAACAATCTATTTTTGTATTCCATTCCAAAATTCAAGAATAACAATTTATCCAGTCAAGCAACAGAGTAATAGAATACATTTCCATTAAGAAATTATAATGGTATTTCAGACATCTTTATTAATTGCAGTCAGTGGTAATACCTAATCTAGAACACTATTAAAACATAACTGATGATATTAACTTATGGCATAATTCTCCTACGCCATAGCAAAATTATGGAATGACCTACCCATGAAACTTAACCTGCCTTGTGCCCAAATCAAAAGACAACCTTAGAGCTATCCTAGTGCCCTGCTGTTTCAACTGACTTTTCTTCCTATCTGTTATTTTTTTACTTTACCTCATATTATCTGTAGCCTCTCTTTACTCTCTCTCCTTTCAAAAAAATGAATTGACTGATACTTACTTGGTTACTGAATTACGAATTATCCAACATTGTCAGTTATCCCAATTGTATAAAACTCCTTAGTCTGCTTATTACTAATACACATTTGTATATGGCTAAACTAATCTTTATGTTCTTTATGTAGTAAAACTGTAAATAATAACTCTGTGTAATCTTAATTTCAACATGGAGCTTTTCTCCCAGTGCCTCCGCTGAAAATGGGTTTCTGACCCAGTGTACTTTCCCGATCAACAAATGTAAATAAATACATTTTACAGGCTTTAAATATGATCAGTAACAAAGCATGTTATAACTTTGGCATGACACTAAGCATCCATTCAGCATACTCTTAACCATAAAAGTGGAATACAAGACTGCCTTTTGATAATGCCATATATTACACTACAAATCCCATGTGTACAGAAGACATACTTCATTCCCAATGCTCAGGAATAAGTGGTTAGATCATTTAAAATACTTGTGTGGCATGGTGTTATATAAGCCTGCACATCTCCACATCATGTGTGAAGCATACATGGATGGTAGAACTTGCATTTTAACCAATAAGGGATATCAACATATTAAACAAAAACAAGTGTACACATGCTATCAACAGTACAATTTTTTTCAAATTACCCATATTAATACTACAATGTTCTAGCAGCAGTTTTAATGGCTAAATATAACTTACAAGGTTATTAAATGCAACTGTTGTAAAATTAAAGAAACTTTTAAAATAAGAAGAATCATCTAGAAAAACAAACAATATGAAAATCACCATGTTTATAAACACACACAAATATATACACATATATGTATATATTATATACACACACACACACTTGCACACACATAGCAAAGCAGGTGTGTGCCACTTCAAAAATTAACCGTAACACTAATCACTCCAAGTGTTGCATAAATTGGTTCTTAATTCCAAAGCCACTGCAAAAGATGCATATCTATATGTATCCTCAGTTTTCCCAAACCAAGTTAGATTTCAAAGCAGATGAACAAGATAGGCTCATTCAGCTGGAAAAATACACAAACTATAGTTTCTCCAGAGTAGGACAGCCGGGCATGCACTCAGGAGTGCTGGAAGGGCTTCCCAGAGAACGTATCTCTGTCACCCTGACTCTCCGGACCCCCTCTGCCACCTGTGCGGCGTCTTCCATTTCTTCCCCCTCCTCTGCCTCTTGAGGGGGCATCACTCTGTGTGGGCTGAAAGGATCCCTGAGTCTTTTGGAACCACATTTTCCCCACCTCTTTGCCCTTTGGGGTATGATCTAGATGGGGCGGAAAAATGGACCCCTACGGCAGACAGGGTCTTCCCTTCTTGCTCGCACCTAGTGAGAGTCTCCTTTACTTTGGGACCAAAGTGAAGCACCATCAAAAGGGGCATTAGCAAAAGGAAGACTTGAAGGCTTCCGCAAAGGACCATAGGCGCAGCCAGGATTGTCTCCTGAGAGCAATTGCTGAGGCTGCCGCTCTACTCGAACCTTCGGCTGCATAAGAAATGAGCCTCATGGACGAGTTAACTATGGAATTGAGGTTGTTAAGGTGTGCTGTCACTTTCTCGGAGACAGCATCATCTGTATTGCCCTGGAGAGTATCTCCCAGTTCCTTGAGGAGATCTCTCTGTAGACGCGTGAATTGCATAAGGTAGATCAACGATCACATGGAAAAAAATCACAGAAATAAACACGCGCTTCCCATACCTGTCCATCGTCCTAGAATCCTTATTAGGAGGATGAACAGAGGAAGATGATTCGGACACCACTATAGTATCCACTGGCACTCCTTTAGTCAGAAAGCTTTTGTCTCGAGGGGCCGTGATGTATTTGTTGGGTCTGCGGGGAACCGGTTCCACTGTATCAGGTGTCTCCCACGCCCTTCGCGCTATCAGGTCCATGAGCTCGTCAAAGGGAGGGGTCACCCAGGAGGTAGAAGGTTGAGCCCCAAATGCCTTCAGCAACACCGATTTGTCTACAGAAGGGGCAAGGGTCTGCCAGTCTCCCCTCTGTTTCAAGATTTCCAAAATGTCAGCAAAAGAGACATCTTTAGAGAGGGACCGTGGGGACCCTTCTGCTTCATCCAAATCGGTATCAGAGGTCAGAGATTCCTGTGGGGAATCAATGTGCCTCCTCTTGCACAATCTTTTCCTGGGTGCATCCTCAGAGGGGGCTTCTGGGGAGGCATCCGAGGAACCAGGGCCGCCCTCTGGGGCTGGCTGAGGCATTGGGTCTTGACGCTTGGCAGGAACCGAAGGTACAGAAGCAGAACATGGACCCTTTGGGGGAAGAGAAGAAGATGCCAATGACGTATGTGTCTGTTCAGACAAGACCTTCCTCATGATGTCGAAGGCACCGGTGCCCCAGTCAGAGGACCCCACCAGTTCCGAAGAAGCCGGTAGTTTCCCCGGAACAGGGACCACGGGCTCCGACCCTGAGGACGGATCCGAGCTGATCTGAGCCGAAGCCCCGAGGGGAAGAGTCGGAACCGAAAGTTCGGTTCGACTGTCCGCCCCGGAACCTAGGAAAGATAGTCCGCTCCGAGACCCCCGGCTGGTTCCGAAGGTGTCGAGGTCAACGGTGCCGATAGCGCTACTGGAGGCTTCGGCATCGAGGGCTCTACAATCATCTGCTCTTTGATTCCTGGCTCCGATGACTCAACGGGTCTCGGAGGAGGATTTGTCTCGGGGGCGGGAAGAGCCTCGAGTTTCGAAACCAATTGGAACGAAACCTCGATCAGTTTGGACAGAGCCGAGTTCTCCATTAGCTTCTGTACCACTTGGTCCACGTCGGAGTCAGAAAGCGGCCTCGAAGAAAGGGTCGAAGGGGCCGAAGCCATCACCGAGCGAAGGATTGAAGGCGGTGGTACCTCCGACACCGGCTCCAATACCTGAGTCTTGATCAGAGACAAACATTCGACGCCCGACCCCGAGGTCTTTGGAGCCGGCGTCTGAATCTGAAAAGAAGTGCTCGGAGCCGAGGACTTAGGTTCAGACACTCTTGAAGACTTGGACCCCTTTGAAGACTTGGACACTTGTTCAGTCTTGTCCAGGGCCTCCTGAAAATCGGGTTTCAATAACCCTCTGTCCACCAACTTCCTGCGTCTTTCTAGCATGACCCTCCCACTGAAGGAATGACAGATGGAACAGTCTTCCTGCAAGTGGAGAGGGCCAAGACAGTAGACGCAGGAAGAATGTTTATCAGTTATGGACATCTTTTGTCCACACTGACACCTTTTAAAGCCTGACTTAGCTTTCTCAGACATATTAGCACTATAAGATATCTAGTAAAAAAAAAATAAATAAATACTAACACACTATATATATATATATATATATATATATATATAAATATAAAATAACACACTATAACACTCTAAATATAGGTGAAAGGATTAATACGTATCTCTATATATAAAGAGAAGGATAAGTTAAGGCAGGAAATATAACAATTTAAATCCTACTGTCAGTCCTGACAGAATAAAACAAGGCCTTAACTGAAGTAAAACACTAAACTATTTAAACTACTTTAGCTATATGAAAAAACACACTCTAATAAAACTATCACACTCTACACTGCTTATCTACTTTTTAAACTACTTTTTAAACTACAAACTTCAAAAAAGGATAGAATAATAGTATGAAAAAATACTGGCCCGAGCCTCCCACGATGCGATCTGCTGCTAGTGGCAAACTAGATCTGAGGGTTAGCGCAGGAGGATCATGGGATAGAACTGTGCCTCCAGCTTTCTCGAAGATGCGGAGCTGGTGATGTGGCAGACTCGGAGCCGAGAATCGGCTCCGAACCCGCGTGTAAGAACAAACGGCGAGATCGAACAATTTCACATCTATAGTTTCTGCAGGAAGATCACTATCAATGCTGTTAGAGTGCTGCACAAATGAATTCTACTTGTTTGAGGGAAAGGGATCCGTCTATAACTTTCTTAGGTCTCCTTGAAGGGCCTGACAGCTACAAACCAAAAATCTGCAAATTCTTTTCAATGAAATTAACACTTTTACAGTGTTATTAGCAATAATTATATACACAGATTTCTCTACCAGTAGTGCCACAACCTTAAAAAAACAAGCAGAAAACATGTCATTTAGCATCTCAGTGTAACAGTAAATGGAATATGCAGATTACTGCAATAAAGTGTGGCCATCCTATAGGAAAACAGGATAAGTAGCAACCGTATGAGTTTCTAGAAAGGTGGAGTTAGGATACTTTTTTTTGCAGCAAGCAAGGATCACACTGAAATAACTGCTCTCTTGTCATTCTTTTCTCTGCCCATTGTCTAAATGGGACAGTATCAGCAGTTTTACAAATTCCCTTCAGTAAAAATTTTAGTGTGTTATGTTTAGCAACAGAACGAAAACCAAGTTCATAAGGCTAATTAACATTTATATTTGTTTTGCACAATCCTCAATGCATTATAGCAAGAGCACCATCTGCAAAAATTTCACACATACTAAAGAAATGATTCCTAAAACTAGTAATCTTTATCCTTTACTTTGGTTTGTGGGCTCGGCTTTCCTTTGGAAGACCAATCACAACACTCGCCGCAAAGACATCTTTTTCAGAGTTCTGGAAGAGCATAAAAATCAACTAGAAGGTGCGGACGTGGCTCCTGTGTTCACAGAATAGTCCACTGACAGAGATCGCGGCTATACAGACTATCCGGCATGACCAGCAGCAAAAGATCCAAATAAAATGAAACTGACTTTTCACGAGGATAGAACGGAGGAGAACACTAGAAAACGAGGGAGAAAGGCTTATGAATCACAGGGGGACAGTTATTTTCAACAGCGAATAACTTCGTACCAATAGCAACAGCAACAACAAAGGTACAAGAAATGGGTCTACTTTACATCAAAATGTAACTTCGAACACCTGAACGCCAAGTATTCAGCAAAATTCACTTCCACGATTTGCTGAATATATCAACTCCGAGATCATACTACAATGGAAAAAAGGGCAACATTGTGTAGTTGGCCAATTACATCTTTGCCCAACAAGTATTCAGTGAATAGCAGAAGTGAATTTTGCTGAATACTTGCTGGTGTTGAGGTGTTCGATGTTACTGCATTTCGACGTTGTAATATAGACCCACAAAAAATTTAGGAAGAACTGATGCTGTCACTCTGTTTAACACTAATTACGTGGTGAATTTATCTGCTTATGTTTTAAATAACCATGAGGCTTTAATGTTAAACTTGGGCTTAAAATTTGTTCCGATGTAATGCCTAGACCTTATATGATCATAAAGATATTTTGGGGGGGGGGGGGGGCTAGATGGCCAACTGACAGCAGTGAATTTTGAGAGCTCCATAAACTAGTATAATAATATAGGAACATTTTATTATTTTCAAGTTTAAAACATCAGAAATCTATAGATAAACTAATAAACTACATAAATATAAATTTTGGTGGAGATGTACAAAAATTTTCCTGTCAAGTAACTTGGAGATATATTGAGTCACTGAATATGAACAACTCAAGGAATTCTTATCCAGATGCTGCTTTGAAAAAAGAACTGCAATTGATGACATCAACTTTACAGGAACTATCTTTGAAGATGGATGGCTTTAAAAATGACTTAGAAAACCTCAAATTAAATTCTCAAAAACAGACTGATACTCTTAAGGAACTATTACAGCAACACCATACAAAAATAACAAATCTAGAGACTTCTTTAAATGACATTGAAGTGAGACTCAAAGAGGAAGAATTCCAAAAAGAATTTCTTCTTGAACAGAAATAGCTGACTTAGAAAACGGAAAGGAAAAACAACATAAGGATTTTTGGTCTGCCTGAAAACACTGAAGGAGAAGAAATTATTTAATTTTATCAACATGGATTCCTGAAATTTTTGACTTGAAAGAGGGACTTTCATTTGGAATTGAAAGGGTGCATAGAGCACTGAGGAAACCTGCTTCTAACTCAACAAATCTAGATCTATAGTTATACAATTTCTTTCATTTCTGGACATGGAACTAGTATTAAAATCTGCTTGGAGAAAATCACCCTTAAAATACAATCAAAGCCTGATAAGGTTTGACAATTATTATTCTTCCAGAATATTAGAACAAAGGAAAAAAAGTCTGGCCAATTATAAAACTGTTGAAACAAAACAACATTAAAGCACAGCTGGCCTTTCCAGCCAAGATAAAAATACTTTTTGCCAATGAGATGAGAACCTTTAATGACTTAGAATAAGCTACTATATTCATCAAAAACAACAACATAGCGTCTATCCCTGAAGAAATGGAATGGATGGCCCCTACTCTTAAAAGAATAAGATAAACAACTCCTTGGATTGATGCTAAAAAGAAGAAACAAAAAACTGATTCCAAGATAGCGGTCCCAAAAAATAACTCTTACAACTACATCTCTCAAACTATCAACTGATATGGTACATCACTTGTCATCTGTTTTTATTTTTAAATAAAAAGGAAGATTTCTTAAACAACTGAGAAACAGTAATGATTTATTCAGAATGTTCAGAGTCCAATAATTCTTCACAAAGGTAGGTCAAGATTGGTTACTATTTACATTATATACAAGCTAAACAAAACAACATATAATACAAACACAGAAGTTTCTGTTCCCCTGCTTGAACTCAATGAATACATATCTTGTTCATTTTTCATTGATTTTGCGAAAGCTGACACACTCTGGCTAGGCTTATAAATGCCCTCAGGCAGATAGCCTAGTACCTACCTATGAACCTATGAACTAATTCAACAAGGTACCATTCATCAGAGTTCAGACTCAAATGTAACAAATTAACATCATATAGAATAGCAGTAACAGTAGTGTGTTTTGGGGAAAAAATGCTGTCATGGAGACTAATGCCTTCTTCAGTTAAAGTATGATTTGGAAATGTCATGTATATCCTGGTTAAATAGTAGTAGCAACCTCTTAGTATAAATGTCATCATTATTCTGTCTAAATATAGTTAATATCAATTATGGCAGGTATCACAGCTACCAGTGCTGTTTGATCAATCCTGATATGGTGTGCGTGGATGCAGCTGTGTCTGGCAGCTAGTACAAATGTCATTATTATTCTATCTAAACATAGTTAATATCAATTATGGCAGGTATCACAGCTTCAAGTACTGTTTGATTAAGCCTGACATGGTGTGTGTGGATGCAGCTGTGTCTGACAGCTGTTGTATGTTGCCGTTTTTGTCTCCAGGAAGCTGTGGGGTGTGGCTTATGATCGAGGTTTACTGATGCTTGTGTATTAGGAAGAGACATTTGGTGTTTTTGCCTGGATCGAGGGGGAGGGGGTGGATAAAACTGTGATTTTGGATATTTTGGCAGAGAACAGTTTGTTTGTAAATCTGCTGAATGAGAGGTGGGAAGCCTGGAAGAATGTGTTATCTCTTGTAGAGGCGCCTTGCTGGGAATTTCTTTTTTTTAATCTGTTTGCTCTCTGTTCTTTTCCTGGCTGCTGCCTCATTGAAAGGGAGGGAATTTAGGCTTTAAGTTGCAGTGAAGTGAAGTGAAGCTTTGCTTCAGGGGCATTGTGAGCCTCTGTTATGCAGTACACAGACACACTAACAGAAACAGATGCTCCCAGGTAGCTATGGTAACAGAGACAGAGGGATGATAATGCTTAATGGCTCTGAGTAGCCTCAGAGATGATTCTCAGCAATGAAGTTTTTGGTTTAAAAAAAAAAAAGAAAATAAATAAATAAAAGGGGTGTTTTAAACCTTACGTACACATACTGATGGTCTCCCAACACTTTGTTTAGCTCATTAAGTTGATTCTTGATTTAAAAAATAAATAAATAAAAATAATAAGCTCAATTTTATGTTTAAAATGTATTTTGGTCCAAACACATTAAGGACTTGCATAAGAGTGGAAGTCTGAGTTATTGTGAAAGACTAAGAGCACTTGGTCTCATGCAGTACCCTTTGCAGTGGTCTGGGAGCTGAGCTTGCTCGGACATGTTGGGCATATGGGGATAGCTGATTCTAGAGGCGTTTCGGGTTGCTGGGAAGTGCTAGAGAGTCATCAGATTTCCTTTGTGGAAATATCTGTGGGAATGGAAGGTGTGTTGTGTGGTTCACTGGCAGAGTGGTCACTGCATGGAACAGGCTGGTAAAATGGAACAGGACAATATTGGTTTGGATATTTTAAGAATGGCCTGGAAACACACAACATGAACTAGTGAATGTTATTCTGGCAAAACTGGATTGGCATTGTTGCCTGTGCTTGAAGTACTGATACGTGTATGTAAGGATGGAAATATACTTATAACAAATAAGTAACTAGAAGGGTCTCATAATTTAAAGTCTATGGACTGTATAAACATGCTTGGAAGGAGCTCCTAATACAGCTTGTGGTCTCTCAAATAACTAATCAACAGCCAAAAAAGAATAACACACACAATAGTTACATAATGTATGATTTTAGTAAATCTAGACATAAAATATGTAATTGTCATACAAGATGAAGCAGTCTGCTGAATTTAGATATTAAAGACAGGATTTAATAACATGGGCTTGTGTATAATAACACTACTGTCTTAACTTGTCATAAATGACATACACTACACTGAACATCAAGGGGAGATTTTCTTATACAAGTAAATATGCATAACAAGTCATGTAATTGCTTTAACTTGAATTGTAGTTTTTGTAACCCATCTTGACCATATATAATACTTAAGTTGTTACCAAGGTAACTAATGTTTTATACATGACATCAAACTGACAAAGTTTTTCAAGAGAAACAACAGATGCCTCAACTTGAAATGTCACAGAATGTAACAATCATATTCTGAACAAATAGTATTAAATTGACAATAATCACTCAGTTTAACCTTTGTTTGTGTCTTTCGGCTTTTCCCGGTTAGGGGTCGCCACAGCGGAACTCCGATCCGCTAATGATTAGCAGTAGATTTTTACGTGCTGGCTTGCTGGGCTTAACGCACGACCTTCAACGAAGGAACGCCCATTCACGCATGTCGCCACACAGACGACGCTCTGAGAATCGAACGGTCAATGTCTAACTGTGAGGCGACAACACTACCGCAGCACCACCACTGCAGTAACCTTTGTGATTATACAAAATAGAATGTTGCCATTTAAATCTAAAAACATTCAGTATATGCCATAAAAATGGCTATTTATGAATATGGAAAGGGAGCTTGTAATTATTAATCACAATAAGTGAATTTGTTGTTTTTAACGTACGATTTCATTCATTTTATAATAAGAAATGACAGATATGAAAATCCTAATGTGTAGGAAATGGGGGGAAGAGGGATGCACCGATAATTACAATGCACTAACTTTCATCAATGTTCATATAAAGCAAACTTGATGCATTAAGTAAGTTAGCACAAACAAAGTGATTACTTAAATGTTGGCAAACAATGAAATTTAGCTTCTGATATATCCAGTAAAATACACTGCATTATAAACATTAGGTATAAATATTATTACCATCTATTTATATTAAGTAATAAGTTTTGAAAGACTTCATCAATAAGGGAGAATATGTTAAATAACGGTATGCTATAATCTTTTACTGAGGTTTTATATATGATGCATCCTACTTTACTATGATTGAATTGCTTGTCATCTATCTTTCATTTAAATATTAATTAATTATACAATAAGTAGACATTTATATTGTATTAGAATTCTGTCTAATCTACAATAGTACTACATCTGTTCAAAATAATATTAAATATCGCTTATTCCTATTACAAATATTCTCCATATGATAATTCAATTTATGGAGCTCAGATGTTCTGGATTGTCAAGATATAAGTGATAATCTGATGGACTTAGGTTTATCCATCAGATTAGGAATGATTTTCATTCCATGGCTAGTGCAGATCTTAGTTTTGTTAACACTTATTAATTTAAATTTATTTCACAAAAACATTTTAGTATGCCTGACCAAAACATTACTTTACTGGTAAACACTCAAAGTATAAAACTGATAATTTCCTTTGAAAGCTCAAACATATGCTTTATAGTTATCAAAGGAAAATGTTTAATAGTCACAATAAAACAAAAAATACATAGCCTAAATAACCTAAGATGGATTTAACTTTATTATCTTTAAATACCAATGGCTTAAACAATCCTAGCAAGAGATCAAATCTACTTAAATATTTAAACCTGAACAAAGCACAAATGTTCTTAATTCAAGAAACTCATTTCAAAACAAATGGAATCCTAAGGAATATATGATATTGGTTCAATCCACCTACAAGACAAAGACAAAAGCGGTAACAGTTTTATGGAAAACAAATGTGATTAACTCAGAAATCATTTATAAGTATGAAGAAAAAGAAGGCCTTATGGCATTAGTAATAGTTAAATATGATAACAGAATATGGACTCTAGCCAATCTATACTGGTTCCTCGGCTTTGGAACAGTAACTGTTAAAAAAACACTTGGATTTCATTTCCAGTAATTAAAAAGGCAACTTAATATTAGGAGGAGGTTTTAACTGTATATTTGATATTTCTGAAACTACAAATAAAATACCACTGCATACATCTGCTGTATCAAAAGCTTTAAACAAGTGGGTAGAATAATTTAATCTTGTAGATACTTTCAAATTTAAAGAAGACAAATCTTTGTTGTTTTCCCATCAGGATCACAGATTTGGTACTCAAACTAGAATGGATAAAATATTTGCTGCCCATGACTTGCACTCTAAAATCACTAATTTCTCAATCACTCCCTGCCACTTTTCAGACCACAATTCATTGATACTAAAACTTCAAAATGGGTATAAACTATTAATCTTTAACTCCATAATTCCAGTATACATAACTGAAATTAAAGAGTTCAAACCCTGGTTCTTATCTGAATTACAGTTCTTCTTGGATATTAATTACACCACAGAGATAAATAAAATAATGATATGTGACTCATTAAAAGCTTACATATATGGTAAAATCCTAACAAGGTATAAAAAAAAAAATCAGAGAATGGGATTCTGAATTATTAGATCTACAATCCAAACTTTTGTCAGTAAAAGCTGAAAAAAATCAAAATCATTTAGAGATGAAAAAGAAAGACTTAAACAATAATTACTACGAAATTATAACACATAAAACTAGTTTAGCTTTAGAAAAACTAAACATTAATACTTTGGCCACTTCTCACAAATATCTACATAATTTATCTACAAGAATCAAAATACAATCAAAAGCTGATAACATTAATATCTTCCGTGAAAAGAAAGGGAAAAATGTCTCAGATATAGGTGACATTCTTGGTGCCTACAGAAATCACTATATGGAACATTATCAAAAAGCAAATATAGACATCGATCAATTAAATCTAGATGAAAAATGTTCTAATATAAAAAAGTACCAGGAAAATTAAAACTAGATCTACAAAGCACCCGTATCTTACAAAGAAATTACAGATACAGTACAAAAGGGTAAAAATAATAAGGCTCCAGGTATAGATGGCACAATTATGCAAATATATAAACTTTTTCCTTCAAAGATACTATCCCTCTTCCATAAAATTCCATTACAAATTTAGTCACACGGTTTAATACCACCCAATTGGAGATATTTCCTAATAACACCAATCCTAAAGGAAAACAAATCTCCAAACCTCTGTACCGCATATAAAACTATATCATTAAATGATGACTATAAGATATTTATGACAATATTAACTAAAAGAATAAAAATACCACTAGCCAAAACAATAAATAATGATCAAACTGGATTTATATATCATAGACACACATGACAATATTAAAAGGACAATTTCTCTTATAGATTATGTTAATAAAGAAAATAAAGAAATTCATAATTTGCATATAGAGAAAGCCTTTGATTCCCTAAACTGGGACAACTTATTCAAAATCCTAATACTATTTGAATTTCCTGCATCCTTTGTTCATCTCCTAAGGAATATATATACAAATAATTTAATGTATGTCAAGTTAGGTCCTTTTACCTCTGAATCTATACATATAACAAAAGGCACTAAACAAGGATGTCTCATGTCACTGATTCTATTTGGTCTGGCTATTGAAATATTGGCAAATTCAGTTCATAAAAATATAAAAATCAAAGGAATAGATGTTTATGAACAATTCAGTTCTAAAGTAATACTATTTGCTGATGACATATTACTAACATTATCTAATATAAAAGAGACAGAAGAATTAGATATATTAATTGACAAATTTCACATTACTTCAGAATTCTATTTCAATAAATCAAAATCAAAATTTTAATTAAAAAAAAAAAGAACTGCAGACTAAGGGAGATCACATCATAGGGAAACAAGAATCTACCTTAAAATATCTAGGAATTGAGTTATGCAAGGATAATAATGAATTAGTCTCAAAAAACTGCAATAATATCATCAATACAATTAAAATCTCTGTGGAAAAATGGAACAAAATAATATTAACATTTGAAGATAGACTACACTTAATAAAAATGGTTTTACTGCCCAAGATCCTATATACAGTCTTGGCAATAGAACTGTTACTAGAAAGGAATATACTTAAAGAAATAAAGTCATGCCTAATAAAATTTTTATGGTGTCCCAAAAGAAACAGAATAGCTTTAATACATCATATCAGACCATGGAAACAGGGAGGATTAAACTTTCCTGCTATAGAAACATATACAAAAGCATCAATATCTAAAACAATCTCAGAGTGGATAAGTGTAAATTGGAAATAATTACTAACTATAATATCAATAAATGAATTTGATTTACAAAAAAATTTCAAACAGATAAAAACAATTTGCCATGGCACATATTATGTATTAGTATGCAATATAACATAACTAAACCCACGAAAACTTGTATGATTAATTATTATATTGACTCAGGAAATTTATTAATGCAAATATAGACTTAAAAATCTGGTTTGATCTTTTAACACCATTTATAGTCACAAAGAGCTTTCCACATAAAATACATAGAGAAATTATTAATTCCTGAGAACAGAAAGGATTTGTTTGTTGGCACCAATGTATCAAAGAACTAAAAGTTTTAGATACGCAAGTAATAAAAACAACATACAAAATTCCACAACAGGACTGGCTAACTTTACAGAGTATTGTGTCATATTCAGAAGATTTAAGTAGAATAATTAACAATTCATTTAAAAAAAATAGCGAAATTTATGAAATACATATATGAAATCATATATAATGACTGACATGGGAAACACTATTTCAAAATTTTACAAAACATTGATAAAGTATAAAACAACACCCAAGACCTCATATTGGAAATATATAACAGGACACTCAATACAGTTAACTGCGGATATTAAAACAAATATCTTATCGATAAAATATACATCCTTTACACAATACTGGAAAGTTTTTAATTGTAAATGCTTGCACAGAGCATTCTTAACCCCAGGCAGAATCAGTAAAATTAGTTCTTCCATAAAAGGAATATGCTGGAGATGCGAGCAAGTTCACAATGCAGATTGCGACCACATTTTCTTTGACTGTGTTAAAATTAAGCCATTTTGGAATGGTATTAATAACTTTCTACAAGGTTTATTTAGAATCATTTTATTTAACTAAAGCTCTTGTATTATTAAATGTGAATGAACGTCTTCATTTGAATAGGTCAAACATGTATCTAGTATGGACACACAAAATGAAAATAAAAAGTATCCAGGCCACCAATGAAGGCAAAATATTTTATAAAACCACACAAATAAGTGCTTACGTCTTGGAGCAAGACTTCTTCAGCTGAACGAAAGCGCTTATTTGTGTGGTTTTATAAAATATTTTGCCTTCATTGGTGGCCTGGATCCTTTTTCTTTTTCATTTTGTGTGTCCAGCTTCCATTTACAGTGTGCTTTGATATATCTAGTATGGACTATACTTGCAATTTCAAGGAAGTGTATAACAAGAAGATGGAATACAAACACAATACCAACTTTGAAAGACTTCTACAGCCTACTGAAGACCACAGCATCATTGGAAATTAAAATTAAAGAACTAAGAATCTAATCAAAGCCATTTATTAACAACCCTTGGGGAAAAGTCTTATTGATTGACACTATACAATAACTGATTAGACACTCTTATAATGGAGTGGACATACGTATAAATTAACTGTATACATTAAGATCATTTATAGTGTCAGGCTAATGTAAATAGTGTACGTAGTTATTTAAGATGTTATGTATAAATACTATGGAATTCATTCAAATGTATTTGAAAAATAAAAAAAAATGAGAAAAAAAAAAAAAGAGAGATTTTTTGCCTTGTGAGAAAATTGCATCTTTTGAATTATTTTCAGAATAGTAAAGACAATAGCTTTATGGAACAGCAACTTAATAACTCATGTGATACTGTTTCTGGTTTTTATTCATGTTTTTTTCTGAGTTAGATAGTTATGGTGAATGCAATGCCTACTGCAAATTGAATAAAAGTACAGAGCCTATTAAAACTCAATTTATTCCCCCATTTAACCATAAGGGTGTGCAGCAATTCTCTATTATGGTTAATTTTGCTGTTGAAAATGCCTATGAACAATTTATTAAATGTAGGGACCAGGTGAAATATAATTTGACTAAATTAAAGTGGCAAGCTCTACAAGCATTATGCAACAAGAAAGAAATAATCTTTAAACTAGCTGATAAAGGGAATAAGCTGATTATGTTACATTATAAGCAATACCTTGGGATGTGTTATGAGCATTTGTATGATGCAGATATATACAGTATAGCTTATATTGAAGATTATAAAAAAGCCATTCTAAATTATGAGCAGATGTTATTGAAAGGAAATAGGTTAGGATATTTCACAGATGATGATGTTAACAAGAAATTCAGTGTAGAAGTATGTGAGATGGCGACCTTCTACTGCCTTCTGAAAATACATAAGCATATTTTAAATCCCCCAAGTAGACCCATAGTTTCAGCTTGCAAATACTTTTTGAATAAAATCAATATATTTTTTTATATAACTATTTATTAGATATAGTTAAAAGACAATTTTCATATATTAAAAATTATTTTGATGTTTTGAATAAAAGAAAGGCCACCCAGTGGGAGGAAGATATGTTTTGGCTGGTGATAGACATCAAGAATCTATACATCAGTATTAAACATAATTATGGAATTGAAACACTGGGGTTTGCATTGGGTGATAGCCCTGAAGCTATATCACAGAATTAGTGGAGTGTAGTTTGAAAAATAACTACTTTGAATTTAATGGCACCTTAAACCATCAGAAACAAGGCACTGCAGTGGGTGCTTCATTCACACCCATGTATGCCAATAGTATGATGGGTCTATTTGAGCATCTAAGTATATAAGAGCTTATTATTTAATCAACATTTTTTCCAGTATGTTATAGACACATAGATGATCTTATATTTATTTGTAAAGGCGGACATGAGAAGGCTAGTGAGTTTGTGTATGAAATGAATAATAACAGAATTGGTTTACAATTTGAGACTTCAGCTTGTGGTCAGGAAGTGGTTTTTTTTTTGGATTTATGTTTGATAGGTACTGTTAGTGAAAATGTTATGTCTTACCATAATGTTCCATCTGTGTTATAGAGCTTTATTCATTCATTACTGTTAGGACTTCGGTTCCGTCCTCGGAACCAACATGGCCATTCCCAAGCTCTCACCAGCCAAAAACTCTCAGCTAAGACCTACCCATAATGCCCTATTCATAGTTACTCCAGATCAAGTTTGTCCACCCCTATACAATAGAGATAGTAAGAGAAAAACAGTAGGAGGCTCTGTCTGAGCAAATACCCTAACCAGGAGTTCTAAAGTCCACCAGGAGTCCAGGAAGGAGGAAGGAGGGTGGGAAGTAATAAATGAATAAAGATCTACAACACAGATGGAGCATTATGGCAAGACATAACTTCTTTATCTGATGTTATAAATCTTTATTCATTCCTTACTGTTAGGACTGAGCCTGCAGCTACGTGAGTCCTAGGTGGCCCTAAGGAAGGATATTCCTGAGCACCATAGAACCAAAAGATGCTCGTCCCCTGGAGGCCAAATCCAATTTGTAATGAGAGATAAAGGTATGAGGTCTAGCCCAAGTGGCTGCTGCGCAGATATCATCCATAGAGGCTCTGGAATGAAAAGCTACAGAAGTAGCCATTGATTTAGTAGAATGAGCCTTTATTCTGGAAGGTAAGGATAGCTTATTCTGTTGGTATACAAAGGTAATGACGTTTCAAAGCCAGGAGGATAAAGTCACTTTGGAGACAGGTTTACCCAATCTGTGCCCTGCAAAGGCCACAAACAACTGATCTCTTTTCCTGAAAGATTTAGTCCTGTCCAAATAACAACGAAGCTGCCGATGCACATCACAGATGTGCAAAAGGTACTCTCCCTCTGTTAGAATGTTGAGGGAAGAAAACCTACAGGTCAATAGATTGGTTAATGGAAAATCCAAAAATGACCTTGGGCAAGAAAGAAGGGTCAGTACGAAGGGACATCCTATCCCTGTGGAAGTTCAAGTAAGGTCTCGACACTCGAGCTCAAATACTCTTCTTGCTGAGGTAAGTGATACTCGAAGTAGAGTCTTCCATGACAAAAACTTTATATCACATGAATCAAAAGGCTCGAAAGGAGGGCCTGTGAAATATTGAAGTACCAAGGTCAAGTCCCAGGATTCTATGGGGGGGGGGCTTGACAGGAGGTTTAACGTGTAATATTCCTTTCAAAAAGGTCTTGCACAGGCAGTGTGGCATAACTGAAGAATTATCAAATCCATTATGAAAATTGGTGATAGCTGCTAAATGTACAGTGATTGTCGATGCTGAGGCTCCTGCATGTGGAAGACTCATCAGGTATTGTAGAATCTTTTGAACAGGCATAGAGAAAGGATCCAAGTTCTGATGTTTGGCCCAAATAGAGAACTTAGTCCATTTACTAGAATAAACTTTCCTGGTGGAAGGTGTGTGAAGCCAGAAGAATTTCATGAACAGATAAGATGAGATGTCAGGCAGCCTGGCAATCATTGATGGTGGAAGAACTAAGCTGTGAGCTTGAGGCTGTGGAGACTGGGATGAATCAGTCCCTGAGGATGAGATAACAGACCTTGGGAATGATTCAGGATCCACGGGCTGTGAATCAGATGAGGTCATAGGAACGGGTACCAGACTAGATGGTGCCAATAAGGGGCAATGAGGATCACTTTGCTTCTCAACCTTTGAGCTTTCTGGAGGAATTTTGGGATGAGGGGAAATAGAGGAAAGGCATACAGTAGACCCGGGGCCAACTGTGCATTACAGTGTCCCTTGGGGGTTCCCCCTGAAGGGGGGTTCAGGGCAAAGTAGCTTCTGGATTTGTTGTTTAAGGGGAAAGCAGACAGATCACAGCAAGGCTTGCCCCAGTGGGGGAAAATCATATCTGCTATTACAGGACTGAGTGACCACTCGTGAGGCATCAAGATGCTCCTGCTCAGATTGTCCGGAATAAGGTTGGAACTCCCGGGAATGCGCATTGCTATAAGAAAGCGGTTGCAAGCTATTGCCCAGTGCCAAATCCTCATGGCTTTCCAACACATGGGGTAAGACCTAGTTCCACCTTGCTTGTTGGTATACCAGACGATTGACATGTTGTCTGACTGAACTGTAAAGGTCCCAGAAGGTAGGGATGTACGGAATGCTTGCAGCAGAGAACTGCCTACAGTTCCAGGACATTTATGTGCAAATTGGCCTCCATGGGGGACCAGGTGCCTTGGACTGTCTTTCCCTGGAAATGACTCCCTCCCACCCTAACAGGGAAGTGTCTGTGGTCACCATGGCCGTGGGCTGGGGGAGACAGAATGGTCGACACCAAAGAGTCGATTGTGACTTCATCCACCATAGCAGTTCTTCCTTGCAAAGGTTTGTAAGACGTATCATGTGGTCGAGTGGGTGAGTTAAGATCGACCATTGTGCAGAAAGGAGCCACTGTAGTATTCTCATCGCAACCTCGCCAGTGGTACTAGAGTAATGGCAGCCACCATGGAGCCTAAGAGTTGCAGAACAAGGTGTGCTGGTACATAGGTCTGTGGAAAGAGGGCTTGGATTTGGTGTCTTATTTTCAAAAGCTTGTGAGGAGGGAGGGAAGAAGCTTGACAGGATGTTAGAAGCTTGACAGGATGTTGTATTGAAGACTGCTCCAATGAATTCCAGTGTTTTTGTTGGGGACATTTGAGATTTGTCCTTGTTGACTGCAATCCCCAAGTGGAGAGCGATGCCTTGAGTGTAAGAGAGGCTGCAGATTAGAAGATTCCTGGTCAAGGCAGTAAGGAGCCAATCGTCTAGATACAGAAACACCTGGAATCTTTGTAGATGAAAATGAGAAGTTATGTACCTACCATAATGTTCCATGTTAGTTGTCTTCTCTCGCCTTCTTTCTTGCTTGATGGGTTCGGAGCCGATCCTTGGCTCCGACTCGGCACTTGCTAAGCTTGAGAGTCACTTTTACCAGCTCGAGGCAGCCCCATATCCCATGATGCAAGGCGGTAAGTACCCAGATCTCGTTTGATGACAAAGGGCAATAGCACCAAGCATAAATACTTCCCAAAGGAAGAAAGAAAGCCTACAGGATGGAAGAAGGACCAGCTCTGAATGGTCTTCAGCATAAAAATTCCTTGTAGAAAAAGGTCTGTCCAGGCCTGGGGGAAGGAGGGAGGGTCGCAAGAAAGAAGGCGAGAAGACAACTAACATGGAACGCGTTATGGTAGGTACATAACTTCTCAATGTTAAGTTGTCAATCTCGCCTTCATTCTTGCTTGATGGGACCGTCCCTAGCACCTCTATCCTGGGTGGCTCAATGGAACAGACTCTTGAGGACTGTAGAGCCAAAACTGGCTCTGTCCCTGGAGGCCAAGTCCAATTTGTAATGGGAAACAAAAGTATGAGGAGTGGCCCAAGTGGCCGCTGCACAAATAGTGTCTAAAGGAAGTCTAGCTTGAAAGGCTGTAGAAGTAGCTAAGCTTCTAGTTGAATGTGCTTTAGGTTTTGAGCACAGCTGTTTTCCCCTGAGCCGATAAATTTCAGAGATGACAGAAGAAAGCCATCTAGATAAGGTCACTTTAGAGACAGGAAGGCCTTTCTTGTTATCAGCATAGGAAACAAAGAGTTGATCGGATTTCCTAAATTGTTTAGTTCTGTCCAAATAATATCTGAGTTGGCGATGGACATCAAGATAGTGTAGTTTTTGTTCCGATCTGTTTGAATAGTAAAAATACAGGGAGATCAATGGATTGATTCAAATTAGTCTTGGAGGCGACCCTCGGTAAAAAGGTCGGATTAGTTCTCAATGAAACTCTGTCTTTGTGAAAGACCAAATAGAGGGGTCGAACCGATAGAGCATGAAGTTCAGACACCCTCCTGGCCGATGTAATAGCTACTAGGAATAAGGTTTTCCAAGAAAGAAATTGTAGGGAGCAAGAAACAGCTGGCTCGAAAGGGGGAAGAATCAAGGATGTCAGCACTAAATTTAGATCCCATTGAGGAGGAGGATTCCTGATTGGAGGCTTCAGGAGGAAAATTCCTTTCAAGAAGGCTCTACAAAGCCTATGGGACATAATATTGTGATCTGCGATCCCAACATGAAAATTCGAGATAGCAGCCAATTGAACTCTAACTGTGGAAGAAGAGGAGCCTGCATGAAAAATCTCCGCTAAGAAGTCCAAAACTGCCTGAACTGGGGCAGTGAAGGGATCAATATTCTTGGCTTTAGCCCAATAAGAGAAATGTTTCCATTTGCTTGTATAAATCCTCCTGGTAGAGGACTTTAAAGAAGCTACTATGATGTCTCTAACAGGGTTAGAGATCAAAGGAAGCCTGGCTAAGGAAGGAAGTGGAGCAACCATGCTGTGAGGTTGAGAGAAGGGATAGACCGGTGCAGCTGACCGGATTGGTGAATCAGAAGATCTGGCACTGGGTCCAGATGCCACGGCTGCACCAAAAGGTGACGATGGAGGAACGGAAACCAAATTTGTCAAGGCCAATAAGGAGCAATGAGAATTATTTTGGCTCTCAAAACGGTTGCTTTCTGGATAACTTGAGGGATCAGGGGAAAAGGAGGAAAGGCATAAAGAAGTCCCTGGGGCCAATCCTGGGTTAGAGCGTCTCTGGGGGGATGGCCTGACAGAGGGAAGAGAGAGAAGAAGTCTGGGCATTTGCTGTTTTGAGGAGTAGCAAAAAGATCGCAACATGGGCGACCCCATTCCAGAAAAATCTCTTCCACTATAGATTGCTTGAGAGACCACTTGTGAGGCATGAGAATAGCTCTGCTCAATCTGTCCGCTAAAATGTTGGTTTTCCCAGGGATGTGCGTTGCTACCAGAAACCGATGAGAGGAGATTGCCCATTGCCAAAGTCTGAGCGCTTCTCGACACAAGGGGTAGGACTTGTTTCCGCCCTGTTTGTTGATATACCAAACTACAGACATGTTGTCTGTGTGGACTGCAATTGTCCCTACAGGAAGAAAGTCGTTGAGGGCTTGCAACGTTAAAAGCACTGCTCTCATCTCTAGGACATTTATGTGCAGGTGGTACTCGAACAGTTGCCAAGTCCCATGAACCATCCTGCCCTGATAATGACCCCCCCCCACCCGATCAGGGAGGCGTCTGTGGTGACAGTGGCTACCGGGGATGGGGTTACAAAAAGTCTGCCTTGGTGAATCTGGGGAGAAGTGATCCACCAAGCAAGATGATTTTTGCAAATCTGTGTCACCAGAATCTGGTGACGCATTGGAAGTTGTTGGTAAGACCACTGAGTGAACAACATCCACTGAAGAAGGCGCATGTAGAAGCGAGCCAGGGGAAGAAGAGTAATGGCCGCAGCCATGAGGCCTAATACCTTTAGAACCATTCTGGCATTTACTTTCTTGTTGGCTAGAATGATCCTGACATGACTTTGAATGTCTGAAACTCTTTGGTCTGTAAGGGTAGCTGACATCCGAACAGTGTTTAAGTTTGCGCCTATGAAAGTAATAGACTGGCAGGGCAATAACGATGACTTTTCGAAGTTGATCGAGATGCCCAAATGAGAACAAAGATTTATTGTGTAATCCCTGGCTTGAACAAGCTGATGCCTGGTGGTGGCTGAGAGGAGCCAGTCGTCGAGATACGGAAACACCTGGAATCCCTGACGTCTCAGGTGAGCCGTGACCACTGCCATGCATTTGCTGAACACTCTGGGGGCTGTGGTGAGACCAAAGGGCAGGGCTCTGAACTGGAAATGACTGGACCCCAGCCGAAAGCGGAGAAATCTCCTGGAGCGTCTGTGAATTTTTATGTGATAGTACGCATCCTGAAGATCTATTGAGCACATCCAGTTGTCCTTCTGCAAGAATGGCAGAATCGACTGAAGAGTGACCATTCGGAATCTTGTCTTCCTCACAGACTTGTTGAGTCTGCTGAGATCCAATATTGGTCTCCAGTCTCCCGTCTTTTTGGGGACCAAAAAGAACCTTGAGTAGATTCCTGGCTCTGAATGGTCTGTTGTAACTGGCTGAATGGCTCTTTTTTGCAGTAGTTTTGAGACTTCTAACTCTGCAATTTCCCTTAGACCGGGTGGTACACATCTGGAAGGACTTTCCTCGAAAGGAATTTTGTAACCCTCGGATATGATCGACTGTACCCATCTGTCTTGAGTGAGAGAACGCCAGGCTTCTGGGTACAGCGATAGTCTTCCCCCGACTGCCTCCAAGGAGGGACAGCCGGGCAACATCTCAGGGATGCTGAAAGGGCTTGTCAGAGAGAGACTCTCTATTTCCCTGGTTTTGTGGACCCCCTCTGCCTCTAGAGCGGCGTCTGTTGTTGTTACCCCCTCTGCCTCTAGGGGTAAACTGACCACGTGAATCCGGCGTGACTCCTTGGGATTTGCGTAACCACATTTTGCCACCCTTCTGTCCTTTGGGATAAGGTCTAGAAGGGGTGGAAAAACGGACTCCTACGGCAGAAAGAGTTTTGCCGTCCTGCTCACACCTGGTCAACGTTTCCTTCACTTGAGGGCCAAACAAAGCTGACCCATCAAAGGGAGAGTTTGTGAAGGACGCCTTAAAGGGATCTGCAAAATTACATAGCCGCATCCAGGCTTGGCGTCTAAGAGCCACACCTGTACCTGCGGCCCTACTCGCTCCATCAGCAGCATATGATATCAGCCGCATGGAGGAGTTTGCAATGGAGTTAAGGGTTCCTAGCTGCGAAGCAATTTTTTCCTGAGCCCCTGCAGCTGTAGGATCCTGCACAACTTCACCTAGCTCATTAAGGATATCCCTTTGGAGTCTGGTGAAGTGACATAGGTAGTTCATCGAACGCATAGCAAAGGACGCTGAAGAAAACATCCGCTTACCATATCTATCCATGGTCCTAGAGTCCTTATTAGGAGGATGGACAGGTACGGAAGGATCTGCAAGTTCCTTCTTGGTGGCAGCCGCCACCACCATGGCATCAGCGGGGACACCTTTTGTAAGGAATTGCTTGTCTGACGGGGCAGTAATAAATTTAGAAGGCCTCCTAGAGACTGGCTCTACAGAGTCAGGAGCAGTCCACGCCTTTCGAGCAATAACCTGCATAAGGGGGTCAAAAGGCGGAGACACCCAGGAGGTGGAGGGCCGAGATCCAAATGCCTCGAGGTATACTGACTCATCCTCAGAGGGATTATTGGTGGGCCAGTTTCCCCTCTGTCTAAGGAGTTCTAGGATGTCTGAGAAGGAGACATCCTCAGAGGGGGATCTTGGGGATCCCTCCGACTCATCTAAGTCAGTATCTGAAGTGATAGACTCGGGGGAGTCTACGTGTTTCCTCTTACATGTCCTCTTCCGCGGAGGATCTCCCGACAAATCAGGAGAATCCTCGGAAAAGGGGGATATTCCCAGTGGGGAAACCTGAGGCGGAGGATCTCTGGGTCCTGGAGCAAGAGAAGTGGCAGAGATGTCAACAGGCACCATAGAGAGAGGAGCTAAGGGAACAGACTGCTGGCTGAGACCAGTGGCCAGCACACTCTTCATCACCTCGAAGGCTCCCCTCCCAGGAAGGTCCGAGAGAACCCGCTCCGAAGAACTAGGAACTCCAGGACCCACCGAAAGGAAGGCCCCGAGGCAGATGTCGGAGCCGAGCTCACCAAGGCCGAGGCTCCAAGGGGAAGAGCGGGTTCGGACAAGGGTCCGATGCCACTCACCCCCTCGGAGGAGACCAAGGAAGCCCGGCCACCGAATCCCTCTAAGGAAGGTCTCGAAGAAGAGATAAGAGTAGAGGCTGAAGGAGCAGAAGGGGGTATCTGTCCCTCAGCCATAGCAGAAACCATTCCCGAAGACTCCAACTCCAAACTCTGGGGTAGAGTCGAAGGAGGAACTGCAATGGGGTGTGGACTAATAGTCGTCTGCTGAGACGGACTATGTAGCATTTGGGCCAGTGCCTGTGACTTTAGTAATCTACTGACAACTCTCTCCAAATCATGGTCAGAAAGCCTGGATGACCTTGAAGATCGGCTCCGATGGCTCCGCCCGAGAGGAGAGGCGGCCGAGCCAGTATCGGCTCCAAGGAAGGGGACCTAGACCTCTTCCTCGAAGGAACCATCGGAGCCGATGAAACCACAGAAACTGTCGGAGCCGACAACTTATCGGCACCGACAGGTAGCTTCGATGCATCGGCTCCAGCCGGAGCAGATACGCCATAAAGTAAGGGTGTCGGAGCCGATCGGAGCCGACACCGATGCCTGGCCACATGGTGGTCGGAACCGATCGGAGCCGACACGAAGTGGTCGAACCAGAGTCGGCACCGATAGCCATCGGTGCCGAAGGTTTAGGTAACAGAATCGGCTCCAGCCGGAGCCGATCTCGACTCTGAATGAGTCGGAGCCGAGGCCACAGGCTTGGACACAGAAGCCTGGGCCTTGGAAGACTTAGAAGTCTTAGATGGGGCCGACTTAGCCGGAGAGCCCTCCGGCTTAAGAAGGCCCCTCAAAATCAATTTATTTCTTCTTTCCTGCAGGACTCTCTGGCTAAAAGAATGACATATAGCACAGGAGTCCTGCAGGTGAAGAGGCCCCAGGCAGTAAAGGCAAGAAGTGTGACCGTCTGTCAGAGACATCTTCTGACAGCACGAGTCACACTTCTTAAAGCCTGAGACCCTTTCTTTAGACATGGTGAATAAACACACACACAACACCAGTCCAAGAAATTAAATATATCAAAAGGTATCAACAACAGACACACACACACACCCTAACAGGGGGGGGGGGGGTGGTGGGATGGGTGAAAGTCTGACTGAAAGTTATGAGGAGACAGGGAAAATTTCTGTCAGAAAGGGACTAAAATTAAGTTAAAACTAATAATTTTAAGGTTTTTTGTAGAAAGGGGCTAAAATAGTAAAGTAACAATTCACTTACCAGGAGCTGGTAAAAGGAGGACCTCATCAGCGAAGCGACAAACGAGATCTGGGTACTTACCGCCTTGCATCATGGGATATGGGGCTGCCTCGAGCTGGTAAAAGTGACTCTCGAGCTTAGCAAGTGCCGAGTCGGAGCCGAGGATCGGCTCCGAACCCATCAAGCAAGAATGAAGGCGAGATTGACAACTTAACATTGAGCTACTACAACTCCCATACATTTGGTGAATACTCGGGGGGGGGGGGGGTGCTGTAAAGAGACCGAACTGCACTGCCCTGAACTGGTAGTGATTGGCTCCCAGCTGGAAGTGGAGAAACCTCTGGGAGCAGTGATCCATCTTTATGTGTTAATACATGTCCTGGAGGTCTAGAGAGTACATCCAGTTGTCTCTCCCTAGGAAGGGGAGAATGGACTGTATCATGACCATCCGGAATTTTTGAGGTTTGATAAATTTGTTCAATAGGCTGAGATCCAGGATTGGTCTCCAGTCCCCTGTCTTTTTTGGCACTAAAAAGAACCTCGAGTAAAACCCGGATGCTCTCTGGTCTGGTGAGACTGGTTGGATGACTCTTTCTTAGCAGCTTTTCTATTTCTAAGGCTGCTACTTCCCTCTGATTGGGTGGCACATCTGGGATTCGTTTTACGGGCCTGGGGGTTAAATCGAATGGTATCTGGTAGCCTCTGAATATTATTTTCTGCACCCAAACATCGGTAGTAATAAGTTGCCAGGCTGGTAGGTGCAGAGAAAAACAACCCCAGACTGCTTCCAGAGGAAAGCAATCGGGACACTGTTCAGGAGTGTTGGTAAGGTCATCTGGAGAAGGAATCTCTAACACCCTGGTTATGCAGACCCCCTCTACCATGAAAGGGGCATCTTCCAGATGAGTTGCCCCCTCTGCCCCAGGGGGATTGCTCACCACGAGTATCACAAAAAGATCCTTGTGATTTTCTGAACCACATTTTTTCTCCCTTCTGGTTTCTGTAGTAGGACCTCTAGGGGGGGGGTGGAAAAGTGTATGCCCACAGCAGACAAGGTCTTTCCGTCTTTCTCACTTCATGCTAGTGTGTCTCATACTTTGGGACCAAAACGTGCAGATTTGTTGACAGACGTGCTGACGACGGAAGATTTAAAGGGGTCTGCGAAATCACACAACCGCATCCAAGCATTACGTCTCATGACAGTGCTTGATTTGGCAGCTCAAGCTGCCCCCTCAGTGGTGTGAGATATTGAGATAGATTCAAGGGTGGCTAGCTGAGAGGTGACAGTGACACGCACCTCATCAGGCAGTACCCTCACCAAAGAGGAAGACATTTCAGAGGTTAGGTCTCTTTAGAGATGAGTGAAGTGTGCCAGATAGTTCTGCGACCGAATGGCAAAGGTCACTGGAGCAGAGGTCCGCTTCTCTAGTATGTCCATGGCCCGAAACTCCCTGTTCGGATAATGGACAGTGGAACTATCTTCTGCCAGTTCCCTCTTGGTGGCCATCACCACGACTATGGAATCAACTGTCAACTGCTTGGACCAGTGGGGCTGGTCTTCAGGTGTGGATAGAATTTTGTCCGGCCTCCAGGGGACAGGTTCTACATTGTCTGGGGCCTTCCAGGCATACTGTACAATCAGCTTAACAAGCTCAACTGCAGGTGGGGTCACCCAGGAAGTAGATGGTTGGGCACAGAAGGCCTGCAAGAACACCGATTCCTCAGAAGAAGGGTTAGAGGACTTCCAGTCTCCTGGCTGCTTGAGGATTTTGAGAATGTCTCAGAATGAGACGTCATCTGGGGGAAACCATGGGGACCCTTCTCCCTCATCACAATCAGTGTCTTCAGTGATAGATTCCTCGGGGGAATCAAGGTGCTTCCTCTTGCATAGTTTCTTCTGGGGTGGCTCTTCAGTGGGATCTTCTGAGGAGGACTATATTGAAAGGGTTCTCTTCAAAGGGGGGGGTCTTACGGCTCCTGTGCCCGTGATTCTTAAGTAGGGGGTTGGGACAGCTGCATTCTGGGGGGGGTTCTGATGCCAATGTCATTGATGCTGACTGCGAGCCTGCGGAGGCAAGAACCCTCTCCATCACCTGGAAAGCAGGCCTGCCCGGGGAGGGATGGGAGCCCAGAACCGAGAAGGACAACCTTGGAACCAGGGTCACACCCTGCCTTAAGGAGCCCACCTCCAGGTGAAGAGCTTTGAGAGGACTGGAAGCCATCGGAGCCATAGATATAGATGGTGCCAGCGAAAAAATAGACACCGGGTTAGGTACCAAGGTGCTGGCAGTCCAAACACTGCTCTGAGAGTGGACTGGCTGCAACGAAGCTGATGCAGGAAGGGTGGTCGATGCCGATAGGGAAAAATCCACAGTCAGAGCCGAGACAGTATGCACTGGGGTGGACATCTGTACAGAGATCTCTGGGGCCTGGGTAGAGGCCGGAGGAGGATAAACAGGAGAATATGCTGTGAAGGAGTCGAAGCTAAAGGGGACGAACGGTCTAGCTGGAGTGGGCAATCCCTTAACTGTCAGAAGCTGGTCCACAACCCGCACTACATCTAGTTCAGAAAGGCTCCTGGTGGATTTAAAGGAGGCTGTTGAAGGAGAATCAGGTCTTTCAAGAAAGGGGCTAAAGTGATACCCCAGAAAAGGGTCGTACATTGGAGTGTAACTGGTTCTTGGGAGATATTCGACTTTAGAAGCCGAGGTCATAATCTTTGGAGTCGAAGAAGGTATCGGCACTGTGGCCGGGGACGATGCTGACGCAGATGTAATTGTGGAAGCCAATGTCGGAACCAAGGATGGCACCGAAGCCGATGGTGCCGAGGCTGGAACTCAAATAGGAGTCAGCATCAGTGACAGCACCAAGGGAGAAGACACACGGCCTGGTGCCGAAGGGGTCTGCGCTGAGGGCGCCAGAGAAGCATGGAGCTGACTCCGTTTCATAACTGACAGAGATGTAGGGACCGAGTGACTCCATTTTTCCTTGTGTTTTTTGGTGTTTGGAGGTGGTGAGACCTCAGACCCAGATACAGCTTCTGAAAAAGGCGTTTTGATTAAACCTTTCAAAAAAAGCTTATTTTTACACTCTGCTAGCATGCGATTGCTAAAACTAGCACAAATGTCACAATCAGCTTTAATATCATCCACACCCAAACAGTAAACACATCGAGCGTGGCTGTCCGAGTTGGGCATCTTATGCCCTCACTTGTCACACTGTTTAAACCCCAGCTTAACTTTGTCTGACATAGTACAGGCAACAAAGGGGTATCCTAAAGGAAACAACAATAAGAAGGAAAGGGAGAGAATACCAACAATGCTATTTAAAAAATACCACAAGTGGTAAAGAAAGGCCTACCAAAGGTAGGATAAAGGGACAGTACCAACAATGGTAGAGATTTAATTACCAAAGGTAAAGGGTAGGAAATAGAAGTAGGTTTCAGGCAATAGTAAGAAAAGGCTAAAATGACTAAAAAACAAGAAAGTTTGAAGAGAAACTACACCAAAAATCACAAATTTCCACTTAGCTTTGAGAGAGATGGCTAGGCACTTCCAACGAGGAACATGGAAAACGAGATCTGGAGTAACTATGAGAGGGGCATTATGGGTAGGTCTTAGCTGAGAGTTTTTGTCTGGCGTGAACTTGGAAACAGCCATGTTGGTTCCAAGGATGGAACCGAAGTCTTAACAGTAAGGAATGAATAAAGATTTACAACATCAGAAGGTATAATTACCAAAGTATATAGGAAAACAATAAGTGAAAAGGTCACTGAAAAAACAATCAGTAAAAACAAAATGAAAACTCCAGCAAAGCTAGAAACACCACTGAGTGACCTCCCAAACCTCTTGTATCAGAGGCACATGGGATATATGAAAATGACCCTTATGAACATCAGGTGTTTCAGCAAATTGGCGATTCTGAACGCCCATGAATTGTTTAGTTGTTTTAATGGACAATTCAGGCCATAAAGCCAACCCCCACTAGCTCTGCATATGCATATTTCAGCCTTCTTATGAACTCATCAGCAGAGCACAAGCAGAGTGTTTGACTAAGAATAAGAAACACAGGGCTGTTATACTGAACTGATGTTCATTATCATTAGGATCACTGCAAAAATATCCCACACAACAAACTAAAACAATAAGTGAGAAGGTCACTGAAAAAACAATCAGTAAAAACAAAATGAAAACTCCAGCAAAGCTAAACGCCACTAAGTGACCTCCCAAACCTCTTGTATCAGAGGCACATGGGATATATGCAAATGACCCTTATGAACATCAGGTGTTTCAGCTAATTGGCGATTCTGAATGCCCATGACTTGTTTCATCATTTTAATGGACAATTCAGGCCAATAAAGCCAAACCCCACTAGCTGTGGATATGCATATTTCAGCCTTCTTATGACCTCATGGGCATTCAGAATCGCCAATTAGCTGAAACACCTGATGTTCATAAGGGTCATTTGCATATATCCCATGTGCCTCTGATACAAGAGGTTTGGGAGGTCACTCAGTGGAGGTTTGCTGGAGTTTTCATTTTGTTTTTACAAAGTACATAGGAAGTCTGGAGATATTAACCATTTTCTCCATGGCACAAGTTTTCATCCATCATTAAATCCCTTCTGTATGGTGAATTTATGACAGTTAAGCTTTTATGTATTAATTGTTTGGAAGAGGAATATAGTAAAACAGTAGAAATGTTTATCTCAAGGGGATATAAAGAAAATGAAGTAAAGGGCTCCCTTTGTAAGGCTAAGAAGGACAGTGTTAAGCAAATTAAATATAACTATAGTAGTAATATAATTTCCAATACAGAAGAAAAGAAGAAGATATATATGGTTACAATGTATGATTTGATGAGTGACCAAGTAACTGCAATTGTAAAACAGTACTGGAGCAATCTTCTGAAATTTAAATAATTTTCTGAGCTATGTAGAGCACCTATTTTCTCATTTGGGAAGGGACGTAGCATTAGAGATAGACTTGTGCATAGTAAATTTAAAGCTCCATGTTATAATGTGTGTAGGGTTCCTGTTTTAAGGAGTACACACCCTTGTGGAAAACGCATTTCATGTAAATATGTGGTACAGACGAGAATATTAATGGCTGTAAATTTAATGCATTCGGTAGTTTTTGTTGTAATATGGAATGCATTATTTACGTTTTAAATTGTCCATGTAATATGTTTTATGTGGGGGAAAGCAAGAAGGCTTTCAAGCTCCGTTTGCAGGAGCATGTGAGAGATATTAAAAATCAAAAATATGAAAGCCCTCTAGCGCAACATTTATTTACAGCACCATAATGGAGACCCTGCAGGGTTGCAGGGTACTATTTTAGAAAAAATAGAAAGACGTGAAAGGTTTTTTTATGTTAAAAAAGAAGCTTCTGTATAAAGCAGCTCTTTTTATCTTAAGATATGGTACTTTAAACCTTACTGGGATTAACATATTTTGTAACTGGAAAGTTTTAATATAATGAATGATTAATTAATTAATTGTATAATGATACAATTGTTTAAGTTAGATGTGTCCAACCTGCGGCTCGCGGGTCGCATGCGCCCTCAGAGCTCTGCCATGCGGCCCTCTACCTCTAATTCCAACATCGATGTACGTGTGCCCCAAAAGACTTTTTTGTTGCGTTTTTTACGGCTGTGACCTGTAACTCTACCATCGGTGTGCGCATGCACCAAAGCATCCTTCTAGTTTTGATTTTTTTGTGCCAAAGAAGGGTCTGTGTGTTCGCGCCCCTTATTTCGTGTCAAAGAATCAATGTGTGTGTTCTTGCTGAAGAGGGACTCGTCTATGGATTTGCTGCCATTGCCTTTTAAGGAGACAGCACTTAACCTGTGTTAACAGGTAAGTATGGTGTGAGTGAGTGCATGCATGAAAGCAGAATGTTTGTGCGCATGAAAGTAGGTGTGTGTGTGTGTGTGTGTGTGTGTGTGTGTGTGTGTGTGTGTGTGTGTGTGTGTGTGTGTGTGTATGTGTGTGTTTATGTCTGCATGGCAGAGAGAGAGAGACACATGCACAAAGAGGCTAACATACAAAAAAGTTAGCTCACAAATGCATCCTACATTAAAAGTACACTTTCATTAAATTGCAGCTTTTCTGACAGAGAGAGTGTTGTATTGAATATGAAATCATACCTCTCAACTGTATGGATTTTCGAAGAATGTCTGGATTTTTGCCTCATCTTCCAATCTGTGCCTTTTGCCTAGGAAATAAAAGTAGTCATCCAAGGTAATGCAGTCCCAGGGATTAAGAATGAGACAGCAGCCTAGGGTTAATGGGTCAGTAATGGATTGACTAATGTGGGACTGTAGCATATAAAGTTTATTGCTTTTTTTTGACAAATAAAAAAATCACCCAGTACTGTCTTGTCATTGGTGGGTTCTAAGCAGTGGTAGATTGGACAACAGTAAGCATATCTTTGGTGGATCATCAATAGTGGCAAATCAGGTGGGCACAATGTCACTTTTTAAATGTTGGGGGTTTTAGTGTGTATGTGTGTGTTTGTGTTGGGAGTACTGCAATAGTAGATGATTATTAAAAAGACAGAGACTTACAAACTGTGGAGAATATGTTTCTTTGTTTCAAAACCTGATACTTGGGTACTAGGAATGCCAAAATAGATTTTTTAAGACATAGCTTCTTGCCATTTACTGTGGATGGATATTTACATTTAATGGACAATGCTAGCAGTATGAGTGTGGTCCTGTAGGGATCTGGAGGATGCTAAGTCTACCACTGCTGTAAAGTGACCTGGAAATGGATATTGGGATGTTACTGAAAAAATACAGCAAGTGGGCTTTGAAATGTAGTTTAATTAAACAAAGTGCACTTGCAATTTACAGGCCATAATTTAATTTATTTCAGGTAGTCCAGATCCTGGTAGATTGTATGCCATTAGACTTAATTAGGGAGAGGTGTCATTCTGTGGAAATAAGTAGACCTAGTTTCAGTGAAAGCTCTGTGGTTGTTTGCAGGTAGGAAGTTGCAGGATGTGGAGCCAATATGTTTTATTATTTTTAATGGATTTGTCATTAAAGTATGGTTTTCTTTGTTGCAAAAGAAGGCAGGATTGATGAGCCATATAATGTTTAACTGACAATAATGGGCTAGAAACATTATACGTGATGTATAATATTTGCAGCTACACTTGTTTCAATGGTGTCTGTGATGCATAACTATTTTTGGGCCTGTGTCCCAATTTTATTTTTTGCTTTGTCCAGAATTCTTGCTCTAAGGTTGAGAGGTATGGTTCCATGCTAAATTAGAAGGCTGTATTTACCTTGGAAGACTTTTCAGCATAATTATGAGAAACAGAGTGTTTTTAATATCTCCACTTATTTCCAATATAAACTGCCAGGTAACCTTGCAAATAACTTTCTTATTACGCTACTTTAATTCTTTTGGAATTGAAAGGTATGCTTCATTCGTAAGAATAGTGTGCTGTGACTGATTTCTTGCAGAAGTCTGTGGCTTACTTATCACAATAACTTTTCTGTGTTTCTGGGTGCGTGATCAATTTAACAGTTTTGAAGATGTTTTCCAAAATTAAATAAATACATAATAAATAAAAAAAAGTAATCCTTTCTTCACTTTGAGCTATTGACAAAGTGTGGGAATTTGTTTTTTCAAAAGCGATGGTCAGCATTACAGCTTAGTAAATGGTCAGTCTGTGAATAACTTCTGCACAAATTAAAATGTCTGAATGTCAAATGGCTTTAGATTGGAGGGAAGTTATATGTTTACTCCAGTATGTAGTATGATCTTAGAGAGTTTATAGATTTCTTATCGATTTATTTTTTGCTGAGCAGTTGTTTGTTGATTTATTGATGGTCCTTTTGGTGGTGGGAAATTGCATGGATGAATCCATTTCTATTATGATTTTTTTTTTTTTCATTCCAGACAATTTCAATCAGTGAGTGTGTCATGTGATTACTGAGACTGCCTATTTTACAAGTAGGGGCTCCTTTTCTGTGTGTGTGTGTGTGTGTGTGTGTGTGTGTGTGTGTGTGTGTGTGTGTGTGTGTGTGTGTATAAGAGAGAGATTTAAAATGTATACTGAATATATTTTTGCAAATGGAATTCTTAGTTAAATAGGCCCCTCTTCTTAGACAAGTAGACTTGAGTAACCAATATTAGATCTTAGCCATCCAGCTGGGAAAGTTTAGTATGTGGATTTTCCTTCCGGTTTGATGAAGGCTATGCTACTTACTTAAGGAGTACATTCATGGCTATCCATCCATTTGTAGTCTTGTTGAACTACATTGTTTGATAATGAGAGGAGCTTTTTACAGAAGTTGAAATTTTTTGTGAAAAGAACCTGTCCATACAAAGTGGCGTGTTTATGTTGCAGTGAAGGCTGTGGTCTTTGTAGTGAGTGATTTAAATATAACCAGTATTTCTGAGGTGGAGAAAGTCTCTTAAGGCAGGATCTTTCTTAGTCTGGAAAGCAAGCCAGTGATGAAATTTATAGTGGCCAGTGAGAGACAGAGGAAAGCAAGAAGCTTTTTAGTCTGTTTGGATAACTAAATGAACTCAGTCCTTTGACCTTTTTTTGTCAAAAATGGTTGTAGTCTTCTTTTGGCATGGTGTTTTGCTGAGGCACATGCCAAAAGGGGTGTTGCGCTCAATAATTGCTCTTGTAAAGGAAGAATACACGGATGTTATGACCTCCTTGTCCTTGGATGAGATACCCTTACTAATGAGGCGGGCCATGTAAAATGTTTTCCGTACAACGGAGAAAACGTGGTGGTCAAAAGTCAGGTTTCTATCAACCTGGGTGCCCAAGCACCTCATGACTGATTGCGTATTTACAACATTGTTATTAATGTGATAATTTGTGGGGACATCACTCTCCTCAAAGGGGATGATTGTGCATTTTTTGGCATTTTGCTTGAGGCCATGTTTCTGGCACCAGTCATTTGTTTGGGTGAGACCCTCTTGTAGCTTATTCAGAATTGTTTTATTAAGTCAATAATGTGAATTCTTTACTTTATTGCAAATTTGTTGGCTTATTTTTCTGGATTATAGTATTGTAGGACTGCTAATGTTGACATTGTATGTAGATGGACTGCTGGAGTGGTTTTCCCAGTGAGAAATACTAGTGCTGTATTGAATATCTGTTTATTTGTAAAAAAAAAAAATCTATATATTAACTAAGATGTTAGAGTTAACGGTTAGATTAGAGAATTAAAATCAGAATGAGAATTAGAATTTTAAGGCAAATATTAGGCATTTATTACATTTATTAATTGTTCGAATGCACCTACAGTACAGCCAGGAGTTTGACTTTGGTCTCCTGTGGCACCGAAAGAGTTAACTATATGATATATTTTATACACAGCCCCAAGACATTTCTGTTCACTCAGTGTGGCCCCAGCAAGCCAAAAGGTTGGACACCCCTGGTTTAAGTGATGATTTAATGTATATAAGATGTGTTTTAGTATTAGTTTTTTACTCCATTAAAGGCACTGTGTGCAGAGGCGCTAGAGTTCATTAAATAATTTTGTGGTCACTGGCTTGTTGTATTTGTATTTCTACAGTTCTTGGTGTTGTTTTTGGATATACACAGATTTCTTTGCCAGTAGTGTCACTGACTTCAAAAAACAAGCAAAAAACAGGTTATTTAGCATCTCAGTGTAAGGGTAAATGGAATATGCAGATTACTGCAATAAAGTCTGACCATCCTATAGGAAAAAAGGATAAGTAGCAACCATATGCACTTCTAGAAAGATGGAGTTACGATACTTTTTTTTGCAGCAAGCAAGGATAACACTGAAATAACTGTATTTCTCTGCCCATTGTCTAAGTGGGACAGTATCAGCAGTTTTACAAATTTCCTTCAGTAAAAATTTTAGTTGGTTATGTTTAGCAACAGAACAGAAATCAAGATCATAAGGCTAATTAACTTTTATCTTGTTTTGCACAATCCACAATGTATTCTAGCAGGATCACCATTTGCAAAGATTTCACACATGATAAAGAAATGATTCCTAAAACAGTGATCTTTATCCTTTTGCATTGGCTTGTGGGCTTCACCAGGTCAGTATGCAGACTTAGCAAACATCAAAAAAAAAAAAAACTAGTATGGAAAAAAGTAAAACTGTTTTACCACCAATAAGGACACTACTATTTTAATGATCTTATGAATAGTAATGGCGAGGATGCTTACAATAAAGCAGCAAACTAAAACCAAAACTGGCATCATGTTCTCTCCTGCTTGACTGTGTCCTGTCTCTTTTTTTAATGAACAGATTAGTGCTATTTGGTGATCCTCCGTGATCATAAATCAAATAACAGCTAACCTGAAACTGTATTACTCTGCCAACACGGAGAACATATTCACTCCGAAATATAACACACTTGGCAAATCATGTCTGAAGTTTCTGTAACCGTGCCCAAAACAGTCTGAAGTCTGGTCATTGAAATACTGCTCTGCTGCTGCAATAACCTCTGAATCACTCGGAAATCGGCACCCTTTCAAACTCTTTTTATTAAAGCTGGGAAACAGGAAATAGTCAGATGGAGCAAGATCTGGTGAGTAGGGCGGATGGTCTATGTACTCAAACACTAGTTTTGTCAAAACATCCATCATTTTAACAGCCTTGTGAATAGGCACACTGTCTTGCAAAAAGAGATATTCTTTCGGCAACTTCCCTCTCTTTTTTCTTTCAATGCCCCCTTTAATTGGCACAGCAAGTTACAGTAGTACTTTGCATTAACTGTTTGGCCCCTTCGAAGATGGTCATTTCAACACCTTCCTGATCCCGAAACACTGTGGGCATGATCTTTCCTGATGATTTTTGTGTCTTAAACTTTTTTGACCTTGGTGAACCTGAGTGCTGTCACTGCATGGATTGTTTTATCTCAGGATCATAGTGGTGCAACCATGTTTCTTCAACAGTAACTAGTCACTCCAAAAAGATGGCACCAGCTCAATGAAAATTCAGCAAAATCAACTTGAAGTGTCCACTCACCGCCTTTTCTTGTCAGCATTCAAACAAACAATTGGGCACCCACTTGTCTGACAGCTTCTGTATACCCAGCTGCTCATGGATTATAAACCCAACACATTCCCTGGATATCTGTAGTGTCTCAGCAAATGTTTTAGCTGATATTTGCTGAGCTACCAAAATCAGGTCATGAACATGGGCAACAATTTCAGTAGCTGACACAGTTTGAGGCCTTCCAGAACTTCCTGCATCTTCAGTCTCCATCTCCATGCTGCAAGTTTGCACACCACGTCTTCACAGTTAAGTAAGCAGGGCACTTGACACTCAATGTTTCCATCATACATTCATGGATTTCCATTGGAATTTTCTTCTACCGGAATAGGAACTTCATGATGGCTCAGAGTTCCACACTTGAAAATTCCTCACGTTTTGTGGACATGGTTCAATCAATCAATTAATGATCAGAAACAATGTCAAGACATAGTGTTACGATTCTGCAAACTGGCACTTTACAAGATGAAATAACCCTCTTTCAGCTACAGAGGCAAAATAACACTCAGAAGTTAGAAAGTTGGTTGGGCTTAGAACTTTTCAGCACCCTCTTGTAAATATACAAACAGTGAAAATAAAGACAAAAGGGTGAAGTAGTGGGGATAAACTAATGGGGAATAAGGAAAAGCAAAGGAAGAAGGAGAAAGAGGAACTATACCCAGCCTTCACTAACCCAAAGGGCCAGATGGCAGTTCTTGCAGAACTTGTACATACTTAAAACTAATTGCTCATAAGGGTTTGCATCAATAAATAACAGAAAGAATAAAGAATCACATTCCTGTTTAAATAATCAGCTAGAAATACTGATTTATTACTATCATGATGCGAGGGTCATAAACCTTGAATAACCATGGCTGACCTCTGCAATTGACCTTTTTCCAGTTATACAGTTTAACCAAGAAAGACATTTTGCTATGAAGGCTGGGGTGTAAAATCAGTGTATACATCCTAAGGTTTCCTAAGAAAGAAGGCTAAATCTAGATGGAGAGAAGAAAATATAAAGTAAGGACAACTTTATGGATGCAGGATACATCATATGAAGAAGTCCTGAAGGATTAAAATGGTGGCAAGGCCGCAACAAATAACTTCTTCAGAGCCAGACTAATCTGGTAAATGGCTCATTGCCTGCTTAGCCATGCTGCATGAACCTATTGCTTTGTCTGTCAGATATGATATTCCCTTATTGGTTATACTAGAAGTTTAAACGTGACTGGTCATGCTGAATTAGCAACAGCTACTGGAATACTGAAAAGCTTTACTCCCCGATTCATATTCAGTTTAGTCTGGCTCTCAACAGATTATCTGTTGGAGCCTAGCTACCAGCTTAATACTTCAGATTATTGTTTATTGTTCACTGCTTACCTTCACAGACTTTAGCGGCCACGCCTAGTAACATTTCAGTATACATTTGTAGCATTTGTTTCCCTCAACTTTTTGAGTCTCCTTTTTGGCACTATTATTTTATTGCTAACATGATGCCGCGGTGGTACAGCAGTTGCATTGTTGCCTCAAAGCAAGAGGTTCTCCCATTCGATTCTCACCTAGTGTGCGGGGAGTGCCTTCTGTGTGGAGTCTACATGCCCTCCCTGCGGTTGAGTGGCCTCCGAAAGACATGCGTGAATGGGCGTGCCTTCGCTGAAGGTTGGGCGTCGGACTGGCAACTCGGCACCATAAAAATCTACTGCCAATCATTAGCGGACCAGAGTTCCCCTGTGGCGACCCCTTACCGGGAAAAGCCGAAAAGACAAACATTTTATTGGTAACATGAATGTTAGTGTTTTCAGGCAAAACTGTACTGAGACAAAGTTTGACTTTAGAATCCTGAATACAGTGGCCTTAATAGATTATACCCTTTCTGGCAGAACTTATGCATTGCAAACAAGATGCAATTTGTTGCTATCTATAAAGGTAATCAATTGAAAGGGTAGCAATGCAAGTGTTTAAGCAGACACTCCTTGGATGAGAGGAGAGCCTGAACTCAGCCAGGAGCCAGACATCCTGTTATTTTGGAACATCTCGACTTCCAGAAGCCTTAAATGAGCTACAGTTATAGATATGTATTTCATTAACAGACTAGGAGCTGAAGTTAGATGAAGAATTTGTAATGACTGTCTCCTACTTGGAAATAATTCATATCTTTCATTCCCTAATCATTTCTATGTGTTATTGGACATTTTGGAGGTCTAAGGAGCATATGCAACCTTTTCCTGATAAATATGAAAGAGCACAGACTGCACTATGACCATTCAATATCTTGCTTTTGGAAAGCAGCATTTAGGCCACTGAGCGCCTGAAGTTCTTTATTTTTTGAACAACAAAAATAATTTGCAATAGCGTATTAACCCTTACTGGTTGAATGGAACTTCTTGGATGACCCATTTTATACAAAACTGGAAACTTCCTTCCTTGCTCTATTATTCTGATGGGGTATATTTATATGCAACAGTAAGTGAAATGGAATGGGGCTATGAAAGGAATTGCAGACCTTTTTGGATACAAAAGCCCTTATGAACCTATTCTTGATGATGCTGATCTCAAGTTGACAGCTGGATGAAGCTATACTTCCTAATGGGTTTCAGGGTGGGACAGGCAGCCAAGGTTACAGGACTGTTGCTGTCCAGTGGGTTGCCTGTGGCTTCCTGGTGAGCACTGATAACCTTTGCCTTTGGGCCCACAAACACAGTGAAAATTACCTGGTTGTTTGGTTTTGTATTAGCATCTTCCAGCTGTGGCTTGGGCTATGTGACTTCCCAAAACCACCTGCAGCTCTTGTTTCTTTACATCCATAAAATATATTCTGTAGAGGTTGGTCGGAATCTGACAAGTACAGTAGTCAGGGTAGTACATTGTTTTTTCATGTTTTCTAGGGGCTCATGAACCTATTTTTCAACTATTTGTGAAACACACCTGGCCTAATGGTGCATAGGCATGGCATCCGTCAGTACCACCTGTAAGCAGAGTGTGGGATTGGACCTGGAACACTGAAAAGATTGGCTGTAGGCTATAGAATGATGGTGCTACTGGTCAGCCTTTTTTTTTTTTTTTTTTTTAGGATGGGCAGGGTGGAGGGTATAAAAAGAGTCACTACCTATGAAACATCTGGAGTAGAACAGGAGCCTCACATAACATAGTAAGGGGGGGTGGCTAGATGTTGGCCAGGTGCACACAATGTGCATGATGACATCACTATGAATTATTCTCCATGCTACGGAAGTTGACCAGCATCAAAAAACAATCACTCTTGGTGTCTTGTTCACTACTTTTCACAGAGTTCTCGATTCTTAACTTCCTTACTCTACAAAAACTGATAAAGACTGGCAAATAAAAAGCACTGTGGTACCAAAGAAGCCATTCAGATCCACTTCAAGTGGTAGGAGTATAACAATTGGGTAAATCTCAACACTTTCAATTTTGAAGTGTGTGCAGTTTAACCAGGATCATCTATTTAGAGGGTCACAATCTCCAGAAGTCATACTAACATTTTCTAATGCTCCAAGTCTCTCAGATCACTTACACAGGTTTCCAGACACAGCAGAGCATGGAAGGGGTTCTTGGCTGGTTGTCAATCTGCCATCGCATACCTCTCAACTGTACAGATTTTCACAGAATGTCCAGATTTTTGCCTCATATTTTTGGTGTGTTCCTCCTAATATGTGTACCTTTCTGGCAAATAGCTGAGGATTGACGTCATTAAATAATGACAAACATTTGGGTTTAAGACTCCACATCATTCGGAAAATTCATACTAATGCAAAACCCATTATTCTATCAACTAAGTTTGTAAGAGCAATATTTAAAATCTGTCTCTATTTGTGCCCCCATCATTTTAGGCTTTGTCCAGATTTTGTGCTCTAAGAGGTTGAGAGGTATGCTCCCATGGCAAAAGATCAAAGGAATGCTCAAATCTTGGACTTTTTTAAAATTTCAGTTTAGCTGATATGTTGGCTATTAATACATTGCCTGATCTCTAATTCCTCTATGGACTGCTTGCTTGGGACATCTTCTATGGCAGTTAAGATGGCATCTCATAAGTAGACTTAAAATACTAATGTCTGGTATTTGCTTTCTGAGTTAATTCTTTCTGTTATTTGGGGTATTATAAGGATCAATATAATTTCCTTTGTATTTCATTAATCATATAGTGACAACAAGGGGAACAAGCATGGACTAAGGTATCACTGCCAAGCAAATTTTGTTGAACACTATCATTATGTTCACCTACACATAACAAATATATAAATATCATAATTACTGGCTTTCTGAAATTCTCGTCAAGGCTTATGAAACGGATGTTAAAAATCACCATTTAAAAATACCAGACTTCCCACTGACATCTCAATTTATCATGGAATATATTAAGCATTACATGGGTATTAAATCTTGGAAGGTATCCTTTAACTGCTCCAGAATCATGTCCTTGAGTTTTGTTAGCTCAAGTAAAGGATTCACAGGTGTCTAATTCATCATCCAATTTGATTATCATCATAATTATTGTAGTGATGGGTTTTCCTCAGAACTGCGACCATCATTCTTACTTTGAGGTTGTGTTAACCCACAGAAAGAGCAAGATAATTTCTCATTATTTCTGCGGCTTCTGCTCTCTCTCTCAAAGCTGGAATAATTCAGTAAGCGGGTACAAGGCAAGACCCACAAATAGGACAGTGCAGAAAGGCTTGTCCCCTGTAAAATGTTGGTTATTTTTTATTTTTTAAACAAGAAGCATCTTTATGACACAGGCAATCATACATTTATATGAATGAAAATAAACCATACTGACAAATCAGTTGCAAACAATACACATACCTTATAGTGTTCTATACAATCATTGTCAATCAAACATTACATAGCTCATTCAGTTCCTGCCTTCCTCAAACCTCATTCCTCCTCCAAAACATTACGCTACATGCATTGTTCTCACTTATTTTTTAATATGTAATTAGCTCCTCTCCTACCCTTTTCTAAACATCACACTTTCAATTGTATATTTACTGCTTCTACCCTGGTTGGTTTACTTTTTCTATTTTCTATTTTTGGTAGTCACCAGAATTAAACTCAGCAAGGCCTTACTAGGCAGTTCTGGCTCTGTATCACAGCTCAAAAAATTAATTTCTTTAGTTACACTAATACACTCACCCAGTATTTCTAACATAGTAGTCTGAACAGAATTTTTTAAGTCTGCCAACTCATTACATTCTCAAAATATACATTCGCAATAACCTCTTACTTCAGCAACACACCACTTGTAATCTACCTGAGGGAAAATTCTTTGGAGTCTGCTTGGTGTATAAAAATACCTATACAAACACTTCCAAGCAAAAATCCGAAATCTTCTAGACTATGTTGCACATTTGGGTGCCATACATACATCCTCCCATTGTTTCTTTCTGAACTGCTTATCCAGTCTCTCTTCCCAATCCTTTCTAACCTCCTCTGCCCGATTCCTATACTTATCATGCAATATTTTATATGTCCTACTATTATTCCTGTTTTACCAGCTTCTGTTCTAGATTCCACTAAACTCTACCAGTGACAGTCTTTCACTTAAGATCCATCTATTCCTTTCTCTTTGCCTATACTCGAATACCAATCCTCTAAAGGGAAGGTAAACTCAATCCTGCAGTCCAAATGTATTCTTGGAGTCTTCCCATTCTATTACCTTCCCTTTCTAATTATTTGCTCCCAATACCTTGGTTCCTTTGCCAGTTTTCTCCAGTAAATTCAAGTCCATTTTTACTGTTCTCTGTAATCCTAAATGCAGCCATTCATATTAGCAGAATCTACTTTCTTCCTTCCCATGTTGTCTGTCTTCCACTTTATGAATACAATATTCTGTATAGTTATCGTTATTCTCCTTATGGATCTGCATCCAAAATACCAGTCTCTCCTTATTTCTTGAGACTCCCTTCATTTCATCATCATCCTTTTCCACTTTGAATTATAGCTTTCTGTCCCCTTATCT
>NC_056731.1:1512008994-1512098994 GCF_019279795.1 Protopterus annectens
GATTGTTGATGGATATACATATATTATATGTATGTGTAAGATAGTGTATAACTGGTGTCAGAGACATAGACTAAAACTAAATGCCAAGAAATGCATAATAGTATTCTTTGCAAAGTCATCCATCCCTGGTAACTATCTTGTTGACAACACACCCCTTACAGTTGACCCAGTAGTCAAGGACTTAGGGACACACATGGATATTAATCTAGCCTTTGCCTGTCATGTGTCTACAGTGGGGAGGAAATCATTCTATACTGCACAACTTATAAACAAAGGTATGGCATCCAAGTCCAAGGAAGTCATTGTTCCACTGTATTCGGCATTCATCAGAGCTGTCATGGAGTACAATGCCTCCTTTGGTACGTACCTAACCAGGCATATCCAACAATTGGAACACCTACAGAGGTTCATCACTAAAAGAATACAGGGTGTAAGTAAAATGTCCTATGCAGACTGCCTCAAGGCCCTATCCCTGTATTCTGTCTCCTACTGGCTTTTGAGAAGTGATCTATGCCTGGCATACAGGGCATTGTCAGACCCCACTCTGATATCCTCCTGCATATCCACAAAACAAACAGCACCAGAATTACCCATTCCAAAGACTTAAGCCTTGCCTGTGACATAAATAGGTCCTGCTGGAGAGATAGGTATGTATCCCAGAGCTATCGCATCTATAGAACAGGCTCCCCATCCATGTGAAGCAGAGTTCCTCCCTAATACAATTCAAGTGCAACTTGGACAATTAGATGGGAAACCAGATATTAATTCCTGGTTTGGCACCTATGTCTCTAATGAAACAGGTAATATGTAAATGGTTCATCTCCAAAACCCTGCTTACAGTTATCAAGGGTATCAGAACTTGTCAGAGATTTGGGATGCATGGCTAGGCTTAAAAAGGCCCTTGTGGTCTTAGCCTAGTAAACACCTACAAACCTATGAACATACATATATTTTACACATAAATGTTACATTAATGGCAGAAACATACCTAGGTCATCTGGCGGCCTGTGCTGACCCCCATGCCCAAACCATTGCCCCATTCAACTCAAAGATGAGTAGCAAAAGAAAAAGGTATTCTCAAAGTTGAAAACCCTTTTACTTCTGGAACTATAGCAAATGGCTTAGTGAAACTGTGGCAAATAGCTTATGACAGTTATTATTATTATATATTTATTGACCGGAAATCCACTGGGCTTGAGACCCATTTTCAGTGGAGGCCTGGGGAGAAAAACTCCAAGTTACATGAAAATCATTACATGAATTTGTAAGGAAACAAAATTATAATTATAAAGCAAGTAAAATAATACAGAAAACTATCTAAACAGCAAATATGTTGTGAAAAGGCACAATACAGTAACAATGGAACATTAGCATGTAGGAAAATTATACAGTTAGAAATATTTAACAATACAGCTCAATTTTTTGGGGGGAGGGAGTAGGAAAAGGGAAAGGTAGAATTAGAGAGTTAAACTTAAAGGTAAGACAGATACAGTTAGAACAGTATAGCTAGGTAGTGGAAATAAGTAGATTATAGGTGGTATATATTTAATGGTATTATTAAAAGTAGAAAGTGACAGAGAAGAGAAAATGTGTTAAGATGGTTGTATTGATGTGAGGACTACGATACTAAAGATTAGGGATAACTCATATGGTCTAACAGCATAACATATACATAAGTCTGTTTGCTACGTGAAACAGTTTTGCTAGATTAAGGAGGTTGCGGATATGTATTGGGGTGATCAGTGAGATGTTGTTTTAGTTTTCTTTTAAAGGAGATTAGGTTGTCTAATTCTGTAACTGATGATGGGAAGGTGTTCCACAGCTTAGTTATGGAATGAGAACAGAGGCAGCTACCTTTTCTTTTACTAGGTTTTGATACTTTAAGTAGGTGTTTGTTGTTAGAGCGTAGATTTTTGGATGGGACGTAAAGTTCAATTATATTTTTCAGGGAAGGCCAACACTCAGGTTTATAAACAAGTTTATGGCCAAAGGTAAGTTGTAGGTAATATGCAAATTCTAACCAGTTTAGTTCTTTAGTGGCCTGGCAATGGTGGGTGTGATTTGGTTGGGCTGGTGCGAATTTTGTAATCTTATAAAAACAGGACTGTAGTTTGTGTTGCAAAGAGTTTTGGAGATTGGTGAAGGTAGGAGACCCATACAATTAAGGTTGGAAGGAGAAGACTTTTTGAAAGTTTTATTCAGATGGATTTGTTTAAGTATTGTTTGGTTCTGTAAAGGTTGCCTAATTTGAAGCAAGTCTTTTTTTGAAGCAAGTCTTTTTTTTTGCGCTATTAATATGAAAGTCAAAGCTACGTTTGCTGTCAATACTAATTCCTAGCAGTTTGGCCTGATTTATTAACGCTATTGGGGTTTTGTTTATGGAGAATATAGTAAAGTCTGTGGGAACAGGTTTAAAGAGATTTATTAGGGTTAAGTAACAGCTGTGATTTATTCAGAGTTCTATGGATGTAAAGGCCTTTTGTGTTTACTTTTGATGGTCAGAGAAGTTATTGGAGGTACAGATTATAGTTGAATCATCTGCATATTGTATGGTAGTACAGTCAGAGGGAACGTTATTTAGGTCTTTTATAAAAATGTTGAATAGCAGGGTGTCCCAAGACTGACCTCTGGGGCACTATGTTATTTGGGAGAAAGCTAGAGAAGTTATTCAGCCATTTTATGGATTGCTGTCTGTTTTCCAAGTAACTAGTGAACCACATTAGGGTGGCATCAGAGCATCCCACTGAGTGGAGTTGCTGGATAAGTTTGATGTGGGAGACTGTGCCGAATGCTTTTGAGAGATCCAGTAACTGGACTAATGTAAGTAGGTGACTATCTAGGGCGTTATAGATGTAATTTGCGAAGGAAACTAGGGCAGTAATGGTATTGTGGGATGGTGGAAACCATGTTGTGAAGGGGATAGTAGGTTGTTGCTGGTTAGATATTCAACCAGTTGTTAGTGGATGCATTTTTTCCATTTTAGATAAAGGGGACAGTATGGAAATGGGTCTAAAATTAGATAGGTCATGAGGGTTTCCACCTTTATGAAGTGGGGTGACTGTGTGTTCTGCAAGTGCTTGGTTTACAAGGATACTTACTGGGAAACATATTAACTTAGCACTAATTTTGAGGTATTTTGGGGGGAGATTAGCAGCAGATAAGGAGCCTGGTTTCAATTTGCCAACAAATGTTTGTATTTGAGAGGTTGCTACAGGTTGGAAGTTAAAAGATGGTATGGAGCTGATACTGCTTTGAGGTATGATGGATGGGTTAATGGGGGTTGGGGTATTGCCTGCATTTACTAATGTAAGAATATCAATAAAGTTTTTATTAAATATGTCACTGATTTAAACTGGGCTTTTGTCTAGAAAAACAGAAGGGTTTTTGGTGCTGCAAGGATTTAGTAATGAGTTGACAGATTTCCAGAATAGTCTGGAATTATTACTGTGTGTGTTTATTTGTTGAGAGAAGTAAGTCTTTTTGTCCTGATTAATGGCCTGTTTTGCTTTGTTTCCAAATATTTTGAAGGTGGTTTTGTTGGGTGGGGTCTTATCTTTTCTCCATTTGTGCCATGCTCGGTCTCTATTAATCAGTAGTTGTTTGGTTGATTTAGATAGCCAAGGAGCATGGTTATGTTTAACTCTCTTTTTCTTATGGGGCCTATGGAGTTAAGGGTATCTAGGAAGACAGCATTGAAATAATATACTGCTTCATCTAAGGGAAGATATTTCATTGGGTTCCAGTTTAGTGTTTGTAATAGGTTGCAAAAGTAAGACTGGCAAAAATTGGCTAGATTTCTGGTATATTTGTATGAAAGAACTCTTGGAGTGGAAGTTGGCAGTCTGTGTATCAGGGCTGGTAAGTGGTCACTTAGGGTGTTGGGATTGGAGTAGTACTGTGGGTGGGATACTAATATCCAGTCTAGGGTAGATTCAGAGTGACTGTTGTGTGCGCTGGGGTTTTTATAATTGGTGTAAATTTGAACAGATTGATGGAGTTTGTGGAGTTGCTTTGTGTTAGTTTAAGCCAATTTATATCAGTATCACAGAGGATGATGGTTTCATTTGAGATGTAGTGGTTAGACCATGATAGGAAGTCTTCCAGTATTGGGATATTAGAACCTGGTGGAATATAGATGGTGGCAATAGATATTTCTTTATGGTTGCTGAAAAATAGTGATGCTAATAGGATTTCCATATTTGAAAGTGGGAATGATTTTTGGGTGGGATACTATGTTTAAGTGGTTACGATATATTAATGCCAGGCCTTACCCTTTCTTGTGAAGTCTATCTTTTCATAATATTTGATATCAAGGGGGTGTATACTGTGTAAGCCATACATGGAAGTCTGCTACTTTGTTGCAGATACTACATATGTTTAATGTCACAATGCAAAGTCTTTTGGTGTTTTCACCGAGAGTGATGTAGAGTTGTTAATATGTTGGGTGGGAGAGGATCCAGGATTTGGATGATCTCCACTTTGGCATAATAATGTGAAGACAGTGGTTTGGATTGTAGATGAAATGTAGTTTAAGTATGGAGTGTGCATATGAGATGTATAATTGTTTGATTTTAGGTATATTAAAATGCAGTTTGGTCTTGAAAGTGGTGGTGTTTCTGTGACTGAAGTGTGATGGTGAAATATCAGAGTAACTATTTTGGGATGAGTTATGGTATATGTATGCTGTAGTTTTTGTTGGAGTTAGTTGATGTAGTGTGGTGTGAGAAGTGAGGTGGTAGAGAATAAGTAGATTAAAGAAGGTTAGGGATGTTATTAATAGCAGTGTGTGCATGATGTGAGATGTAGGAGGGTTTTAGTTGTTCTGGGTGTGGTATGTAAAGAAGTCAGAGGGGCTTAGGGCCTATGACAAGGTTGGAAGGAGTGGCCTGTGATGTATAAAGTTAGAGACAGTGGGGCCAGGAGGGAATTATGGGCAGGGTAGAGGAACCTGAGGAGCTTGCTTGCCCCTGCAGGGCTGAGAGTGAAAACCATCAGTGGAGGCCTTAGGAAAGGTATGTGGTATCAAGCATTTAACTTTATCGAGTGGGGTTATCAACGATACACTTATGGAGGTGACTGTGCACTAAACCTAATTAATAGGGTTGGGTAGGTATTTTAATTAGTTTGCAGGAATTATTTAACTAGGCTAAATAAGGTACTGTAAAATATTTGTAGACTGAAATATAGGTAGGCAGAGCCATGTAGTTGTGACTATGAGGAATTTACTTTAACCAGATATTGACCGGTGTTTAGATTGGGGTCAATTTTGGGAGCCCTAACTGTCATGCACACCGTAGATTTAGAGGAAAAAATGCTCTAATATCTGATTATGTATACAACAGTATTCACCTATGTGAAAAGCTTGAAATTGTAGCCTTGTTGCTACTTTTCTTTTAGTGTGAGACCTGTGCCGTAACAAGTGAGCGGTCGAAATCTATTTTTGTTTATGTCCTGGAAAGGGGGGGGGGGCTTCAAGGAGAAAATTCCCTGTAATTACTTAGAAAAGACAAAACAGTAAGGTTATGAGCAGGGAAGAGGTAATACAGTAAAAGGTACAGAGAATACATAAGACAGATACATAGTATAAGAAACTGGTATTCAAGCAGAAATAATACTCAACAGAATGAAGTCGTATTTTAAGGTATATATAGATTCAGGTTGCACCCTAGCAGTACAATTCAGTAAGCATTAATCTTGTTTACACAAGCAAAGCTTATGGTAGCAATATGCAGTTTAAATAATAAACAGACCACTGATGCCACTGCTGTTCCTATGAAGCCCTTGTACTGGCTTAGGACTCACAAAGTGCATCTGTCTTAGTAAACACAGTTTTAGCAGAAAAGCAAACCAATAACTCAATTCTATGAATGTTATCAAGATGTATGTAAAAAAAACAAACAAAATGACTTCTGAATTAACTCCGCATCTCTATCAACAGAATTATTAGTTTGCAGCAAAGACAATAACATTAAAAAAGCACATTTAACAAAATTTTGCAATTGTTACACAAATAAAGTTTGTGAGGGTAGGTAAGCTTCATGCACATATTATAGTGAGAGAGGAGTATAAAAAGCTAGGTAACAAGTTAAGAAATGACAACATAAAATCACAAATTCAGTGCAGTAGAATATGTTTTATTAAGCTGCAGTTATTTAAGCTATGGACCAAGTCAGCTGTACTGTGCAGTATGCTTCTGAATAAAATCTTAATTAATACATGCCAAGGTGTACAAGTTTAACATCATTACTTCTGTAAGCAGCCTGAGCAAGAGAACTGCATATATCAATCGTCATAAAAATTAGCAGCTTGTTTAAATACACAGTAATGAGATATATTGCTTAGAGCGGCATAACTGTAGGCCACAGACACGTGTAATTAAATCTAAGGTATAGATAACACTGATACAGAGTATCAGGATTTTCGCAAAGTAGTACAATACATTTGGGGGAAAAAAGCAGTTTAAACACTCATAATGCACATGCGTGCACACAGAGACACAAGCGTACACACCCACCCACACTAAGCACTTCAGCCATGACCATAAAAGCAGTACTGGCAGAAATCTGGACATCATTCATGAAATAGCTACTGTATAATATTAGGAAAAAAAGTTTAAGAGTAGTGAAGCTTCTGGCCTTAAAGTATGCATCACACAAGAACAAGGACAAGGATTGCTCTTTTGTATAGAATTTATGCTATTCACACCAGTGTTGAATCTGAATGCCTAATTATTATGATGTTATTCAGTTTTCTGTAACCTTTTATAAGCTTCATATAGAAAAGTAGGTTACTATATAAAGAACTCAGAACTTACCATGCCAAATTTTTGCATGTCCATCCCACAGTGTTGCCACAGTTGTCCTTGCACCATCCCACAAGTTATGAGAATAAGCCACTTTCAGTTCATTCTTCCTTTTGTACACATGAAGCAAAAGGATGGAAAGATAGAGTAAGATAACAATAACCCATGGAAGTATAAATACGATTAGAAGTGGGGTGAAAACCCACAAAAGGTAATAAACATAATTCACGTAGCCCTCCAGGTTCTCCAGGCCTGTCCATTCTTCCAAAAGTTGGGCAAAGCATGCCAAGTAAGTCACACACTCTTGTCCCTTTAGACATGACTCATTTCCACAGGCCATATTTTATATCTTCATCATGCGTTTCACGTCTACAAACAGTGTCACAATCTTTCCGTCACTGCTGTAGATTCATAGATGTTCACACTGCCAAAATTAGCTGCAGAAGTTTAAAAAAAAAAAAGCAATTTTTACAAAAGACCCAGTATTGTGACATTAAACAATGAAAACATCATGTGGCTCACAGTTTTAACAGATGCAACAGGTATCTTGGCAATACTGTAAGTCAATAATAACATCCTAGACTTTCTGCTGATAGTATCGCTTTTTATAAATCACATGGAAAAAAATGTCAAAAAACGACACCACAGAATGCCAACAAGCAGAACAATGCAAGCTTTCCAGTGTTGACAAGGACATGGTACTGTCACATTGTGCAGGACTAAATAATGTAACACATAATGGCATTTTGGATTATTAAAGTAACAGAAAAGCAACATGTGACTGGAAGTGCACAGTATCATTAAAGAACAAGCATAAATGGCAGACTTAAAAGTGCCTTCTTAATGAGTTAGATACAGATAAGTGCAATATCTGCATTTCCATCAAACAATTTTGTCATAAGGATGTAAACTAGATGTCTCTCCAAAATGCATCAAAACTTCAGACTGAATGAATAAAAGACAATCAGATACAGTGCACCACCTCCTTCTTTAATGATGCAATTCACTGAATATCTGACTATGTGGCGAGTCAGAATATAACTTAATCTAGGAATAAACTTAGACGTAACAGGAAGTATAGTGACAGTTAATCTGCCTATCTGTTCATAGAGTTCCAAACTGCTCCTGTGAGAAAAGGAGGTTATCAAACCACAATCCTTTCCATTTATTAAAGCCCACTTGTCCTCCATGTGTGCATCTAGGTTTCTTCTGGGTGCTCCATTTTCCTCCCACATTTCAAGGACAGGCAGTAGGTGGACTGCACACTGTGAACTAGCCATAGGTGTGCATGTGTGGTATGGAAGAACAGTTGTGGCAGGGTTAGCCACCCAGAGGTGTGAACCTTTGCTCTATATATTTGTCACTGTTAAAGTGACACCCCGACCCAATCAATGTTCAAAAATGGGAAAAGGGTTTGTGGGTGGATGGATGAATCTCTTATAACAACTCCTCTCTGTACTTCTTTACTCCTTTTTAAGTGCAACCTGGATAACTGAATGGGAAACAGAAAATATACTGCTGGGATAACATAATTTTAGGTAGAACCCACAATCAGTGTAGAAATCCCAGGTGGTGGACTACTATGTGATCTCCTTCTGAACGGTTATGCCAATATGTTTACTACTACTACACTGAGCCTCCTGCTTCTAATGTTTAGTAAAAGTTTTTTAAATACTAAAATGTAGCCTACATACACAGAAATATTCCTACAATATGCCAAAGAAGTAGCTGCACTAGCAGAAATGGCCATAACAAGACCATGAACTTTATTGTAAACATCATAATAAAATGCAACACAACAGTCAAATCACTTTGACATTATTAATTTACTAACAGATAAGCAACTTTCTCATTCATGAAAAGAGCCAATTGCTGATCAGGCAAGTCTTTGTCTGGTATAATACCTCAGTTGTTAAGAGAGTATCCAAGGCATACAATACATATTCTTTTGTAGACTGACAGTTGTGGAAGCAATGGTAAAGAAAATGACTGATTAAGTTGAGAAACGACAGTGGCAACTTTTCTCATTAAAGAAGGATTGGTCTTTAAGGAGACCATGCTGTGAATTCCAGTAAAAGAATGCTTAAACAGCACAGTCTTTTTTGTGTCTTTCGGCTTTTCCCGGTTAGGGGTCGCCACAGCGGAACTCCGGTCCGCTAATGATTGGCAATAGATTTTTACGTGCTGGCTTGCCGGGCCTAATGCACAACCTTCAACGAAGGAAGGCCCATTCACACATGTCACCACACAGAAGATGCTCTGAGAATCGAACAGGCAACGTCTAACTGTGAGGCGACAATGCTACTGCAGCACCACCACAGCACAGTCTAATTTTCTGAAACTCCCTTGCCTAAAACCTGAGTACTACTAAGATAAGACTCTTTCAAGTAACATATACTTAAATTTGTAGGTCTAAAGGAAGCGATGCCAGTTTTATTAGCAGTACAAACCCCATGGTACAGATACTTGTTTCTGTGTGGTCTAAAATAAAGAAAACTTTTTTAGCGTCTTTTGCTACTTGTGAGAATAAAGGAATATAGGTTAGTGGCAGAAACATTCACCTTGTTTGTTTCAAGAGTAAGCTACATTAGTTTTAAATAGGAGACTGTAACACTCTAGTAGCTTTGAAACTGGGCAAGTTATAAACCTATACTTTATACTTCTCCTCACACTGAAAACCTCCAATTTTGAATACACAACTTCCAAGTATTGGGCTCTTTGGCTTCAGTAAGGACATAAACACATTAAACAGTAAATGTACAACTACTTGTAATTAAAATGCAGTCCTCCTGGATGAAAGACTTCAGGAAGTGAGTACTACCTTTCCCATGCAAATTTCAAAGTCTGTTGTAAGATACCCAAGAAGGGCTGAAGAAAGGAGATGCAACTCTTTGGACAGACCATGAGGATTTACCCACCAGAAACATTTTCTTATAAACTGACAAACACAAGGTGATACTTACAGGGGACATATTGCTTGATTCTGGATAGTTTTAGCAGACAGTGTTTCTTCATGTGTAACCTTGCATGGTCGACCATCAGGTTATAGTATGATATAACCCAGAGCCCTGATAAACTGTCTTGCAATGGTTGTGGTTATTAATCCCATCTGTGGTTCATAGGTTGGTACTAGGATACTGGCCCTAGGGCCTATACAAGCCTAGCCATAACAATTCCCTGGCTATTTCTTCCCACACTATTTACTTCCTAGACCCCGTCTAGCAGGGCGATTGACATAATCCCCACGGTGAATTTCCTTTCTCCCATCCAATCATCAAGGTTCCTTTTGAAGAGGGCCAAAGAGGCGCTCTGCTTGATATGTATGGGCAGTCTATTCCAGAGTCTGGGGAGTTTCTGGGTCAGGAACCTATTCCTCCAGCATGTTTTGTTTATTGTGATGACAAGGTTTAGATCCCTGGAGCGTGTGGCTCTGAGGGATTGTGACTTCTTTAAGTGTAGCATGTCCAACAGCTCTGGGTTTGACTTAGCCTTGTATGTTAAGCAGAGATCGGCTCTGAGTAGACGATATGCGAAAGAGTATAGCTGGAGTTTAAGGCGGTCAACATAGGGCACCTGCTTTAGGCCTGTGATTCTTTTAGTGAGGTATTTCTGCGGCCTTTCCAGTTGTTGCAGGTGTCTTGAGAGGTACATACCAAATGAGGCATTGTATTCTATAATGGCTCTAATGAGGGAGGAGTACAGTGGGACAATGACCTCCTTTTTTCTGGATGAAAAGCCCTTAGTGATGAGGTGTGCCACATAGGATTTCCTGACTGTTGTGGTGATGTGGTTATTGAAGGTGAGACCACTGTCCACCTGTGTCCCTAAGTCTCTTATCACACTTTCGGTGTTTAGTGTGCTGCCACCTATGTGGTAATTCACAGGTACATGTTTTTTTCCCAAAGGGGATAACTATACATTTCTTGGCATTGAGCTTGAGCCCATGGCTCTGGCACCAAGCATCTGTTTCTGTAAGGCCCTTTTGTACAGTATCCACATCATTTGGAGATTCAATAATGGCTCCCAGTTTGCAGTCATCTGCAAACTTTGTTAGCCAGAGTCCCTTAGTATTGGCCTGTACTTCAGAGAAGTAGATGCCAAACAAGAGTGGTCCCAGGACTGAACCCTGAGGTACTCCACTTGTCATTTGTCTGGAGATGGATTTGGAGTCAGCTACTTTTACAGTGTGGGTTCTGTCAGTAAGCCAGTTGGCAACCCATTAAGTGACATAGGGATTAATGCCCTGCTTATTAAGTTTATCTATGATTCCAGAGTGGGGGATGGTGTCAAAGGCCTTGACGAGGTCCAGATAGGCTGTGTGGACTGCCTTACCCTTGTCCATGGCTCTGGAGACTGATTTGAAGAAGTCAATTAGGTTCAGGAGACAAGATCGGCCCTTCACGAACCCAAACTGGGTGGGGTCCAGTGTTTGAAGGTTGCCCATGTCTTTGTTTATAAGTTCCATGATAATACATTCCATGGCCTTGCAGATCAGGCTCATCAGACTGCTGGGGCAGTAGTTCCAGGGATCCAAGGTGGATCCCCCCTTGTGCAGAGGGATAACGGTAGCGGTGCGCCACTCAGTGGGCATGGTGCCTGAGGTGATGCTATGAATAAACATGACACTTAGGTGAGGTGCCAGTTCATGTAGTACACAGCCCGGGATGTCATCTGGTCCCATGGATGCTGTATTCTTAGCTTTGGAGAGTGCATTTTTTAACTGTGTGGCCATTATTACCGGAATTTGGCAATCTTCTGGTATTGAGATGGGCCATTTAGGGGGTGAGAGGGGGGTGAAGTTGGCACTGAATCAGTCTGCCAGGATATTGGCAATATCCTTGGGATCAGTATATTTAATGCCATTCTGTTGTAGCTCAGAGCAGATCTGAGCATTGCCATTTAGATTCTTGACATAGTTATAGAATGCCTTGTGGTTGTCTTTGGAATCTTTGGCAATTTTATTTTCGTAACTAGCTTTGGAGTATTTTATGAGAGATCTCAGCTTCTTACTGAGGCTGGTAAGGGAGTTTTTTGCATCCTGGGATTTTCCTCTTTTTCTGCAACAGTTTCTTCCTTTTGTTGTAAAGTTTGTTTATGGCACGGGACCACCAGATTGGCTTCATTTTTTGGAGGAGAGCATCTTGGTTCTATTTGGGAAGGCACCCTGCATGGGTGTCATGAAGTTTGTCACTTCTGACTTGAGTAGCATGAAGTTGGCTTTGTAGAAGTTTTTTATGGAGGTTTCCTTACTGGGGGTGGGGGTGGGTGTGGGATGTAGATGTTAAGAGTGATTAGCTTATGATCTGACCTGCCCAACGAGAGGGTGACCATAGGTGTGGAGTATTGATTTCCCATGTTGGTAATGATCAGGTCTAGGATATTGGAGCCCTGGGTGGGACAATGGATTAGTTGATCCAGGGCATTGGAATTCATGAATTTCAAGAACGGTTGGGCAAAGGTGTTGGTACACAAGAAGTTTTCCCAGTTAATGGCAGGGTAGTTAAAGTCACCCAGTATTAGGGCGTTTGGTTGTATCTTAATATTTTCCAGTATGTTTAGAAAGGTGTAGTGAGAATCTTGGTGCATGGTGGGGGATCTGTAGCAAGGTACAATTTGGATTGCAGTCTTACCTAGTGTTAGTTGCACCTGGAGAATTTCAGACGCATTGTGTTGGGCAACTAGCCTGGTGGTGTGAATATCCTTGGTGAATATGGACACTCCTTCACCTTTAGTGTTTCGATCTTGGTTTGGTGGCCAAAAAGTGTGGTAAGAGTTGTAGCCTGGTATTGCAGGGGTGCTCTCTGGAGCCTTGAACCAGGTCTCAGTTACTGCACAGATATCGATGTTCTCCATTTTTAGGAGTGCCTCGAGAGAGTGCATTTTGAGGTTTAGACTTCTAGCATTGAGTAGCATTACCTTCAGATTTTGCATGCTTGCACCTGTTGCGGTGGTGGTTTTGTCCTTTGAACTTTGCCTAAAAAAGGCACTATAGGGGTGGCAAGAGCTTTAGCCAGTAACCTGAATCTCAGGGGCGACAGGTGCAGACCATCTCTGGCAAAGCATCGTGGTCTGTCGATCATGTCATTCCAGGCAGACAAATACTGGATCCCCTTTGAATGACACCAAAAGCTTAGCCAATTGTTGAAGTCAATCATTTTGTCCTTAAATTGTGGTATCATTCTGGGCGAAGGCAGGATGGTACTCAGTGCTACGGTCTTACCTGCCTGGGCCACATGATCCGAGAGCTCTTTCATGTCTCTTTTCACGCAGTCCAGGGAGGTACATCTCAAGTCATTCACTCCAACATGGACAATGACAGAGTCATATTTGTACTTGTTGTGGAGTGACTGGAGTGCATGTGTTATGTGGCGGATCCTGGCACCCGACAGGCAGCTAATTGTAATTTTCTCCTTGTTCAGCCTGGTGAGTGGGACATCAGTGTGCCTGACTATAGAGTCACCTATGACTAATGTGTTAGGTACATTGTCTTGCCTTAGGGGCTGTTGCTGGGTGGCACACTGGTGTTGTGAGCTATGTGACACTTTGGTTGTGATTGGTGTTTGGTTGAGTTTCAGCTTCAGAGGTCCTTGTTGCTTGGGCAGGTTACAGTTAAGGGCCTCCGCATATGTGGGTTTAGAAGGGCTATGTGTTGCTTGAGATGTACTGCGGGTGTTGACCTTCTCCTCTTGACTGTCTAGCACAATCATGGGTGGAGAGAGCTTTGCTTCCAGTTTGGCTATGTAAGTGCATCTCTCACAGTTTGTAGTGTTGGGTGGTAGGAGGAGAGGGTTGTCTGTGTACATGAGACAATTGCTGCATTGCCCTAGTATGCCCAGATTCACCAGGTGGACAGGAGAAATCACCGGAAGCTGACCCTTGGACATGCCTGGTTTTAGTTCTTTTTTTTGTAAAGCACAAGAGCCGTTTCCCCTTACCTTAGCAAGCTACTTTGCCATTATAGGCTGTTTAGTGCCTATGATTAATTTCTCCTTATTAGCAAGGAGAGTTGAGTGCCTGTATCAGTTTAAGGCTTCCTAGTGCTTTCCAGCAGGTATTAGAGCAGGTGCTAGTCACAGGGATGCTTAAAGGTAAGATGAAAAAAAAAAGTTTATCCTAAACACTGCAGTGTGCACTAGAGAAGTTAGATGCGAAAGTAGGTAACTTGTTTTACCTGTCTACAAGTTAAGTTTTAGAGGGGAGTCACTATTTTTAAAATAGCAAGCTAGATGGAAATGGGGTGGTCACTTTTGTATTCTAGTACTATTTAAAATAATAAGTGAGAAGATCACTGAAAAACTAATCTGTAAAAACAAAACAAAAACTCCAGCAAAGCTAGAACTTCCACTGAGTGATCTCACAAACCTCTTGTATCAGAGGCACATGGGATATATGCAAATGACCCTTATGAACATCAGGTGTAATGTAATTTTGCATATATCCCATGTGTCTCTGATACAACAGGTTTGGGAGGTCACTCAGTGGAAGTTCTAGCTTTGCTGGAGTTTTCGTTTTGTTTTTACTATTCTGGTACTATGGAATGCAGTAGAATGGCCAACACATTTAAATAGTTGAAGGGGAGTGATTTCACAAATTTGTGCTTACACACGCCAGTGAAAGCAGAGAGAAAATGAGATATATGGTCGACTTAACATAACAGGCAGGCAACTAGAAAGACAGTGGTTATAAGAACAGAATAGTAACAGGGTGCGCGGGTAGGAAAAAAAATTGCCTGACTCACAAGAGACAGAGCTGTGGTCTCTTTTGAAGTTTTAATATGCAGTTAAAAGCAGACTACAAGTAAAACACAAGGTAAAGAAAACAAATCATAGTATTCAAAATATAAAAAGGCAATAAAGTAATACAAAATACAACAAATAAAAAGCAAACTAACATTTCCTTCACAGCAAAGTGTAGCAGAGTCTGGGTGAGCCTTTGCTAGTAAAGACGTTCTGAAACCTTGATTATGAATTGAGGAAGAAGCTTCATTTCAGCTAAATTCAGAAATGTTCCTTAAAGGGTCACAATCTGTTGTGGGAAAATGAGTGATTTGCTGTACTTTATTTTACTGATTTGCTAACCAGTTGAGCCCAATGGGCATGTGTCCCTTTTCAGGAGTGACACATGAGCACTGTCTGGTCAAGTAACATACTCAGTGTCACACAACAGGGAAATGTAGGTGGAAAGAATCAAACCATGTACCCTTGACTACAGGAAGCAACTTATTAACAGCCCAGAATGCACTATCAAGCAGTCATCAAATAAGGGAAAATGCATCTTCGGTGTCCTTTAATCTGTAAAGAAATGAAATAAACAATTACTCAGAAATGAAGATACTTTCTTAGAGATGACCTGATTTGAATGTGCAGGTTGTCCAAGCCAGCGACATCTCACTTTTACCTCCTCCCATCAAGCCAGCAGTGGTTATCCATTTCTATCCTCTCGGTATGAACTCTCCACTGCCTGTGCCATTAACCAAAAGCCGGTCATCTGGGACACAGTAATTCGTAAAGAATTTAAATAAAAAATTACTCAAAAATAAAGACACTTTCTTTGAAATGACTTGAGTTGAATGTTCAAGTAGTCCAAGCCAGAGACACCTTCCTGGTTGGGCAAGCCAGCAGTGGTTATCCACTCCTATCCTCCTTGATATGATCCCTTCATTGTATGTGCCTTTACCAGAAAGTTGGTCATCTGGGTCACAGTAAGGTTATTCCATGCCCACCACAGGACTGTATGGCTTTCTCACTTCTTTAATGGTTGAGAAGGCTTTTCAAGCTTGTAAATTTCTTCTTAATTAAGTATGGCTGTAGACCTTTTAGCTATCTTAATTTGCTTGCTTTACTAAAGTTACTGCAATGCTTGAAGGAATAAAAATTGCATTTGGTCCCCAGTACCCACTATTTTAACTAGAACAATACAGATTTAACAGACCTTAACTGGGAAGACAATACCCTCAAAGCTTACACACACTGGAATAAGATCTGAGGAAAGAATATTTTTCAATGAGGAAAAAAAGGTAGACACAAGATCCAATGGCCTACGATGTACTCACCAAGCAAGAAAAGTAGCTCACTGACTCAAAGTTTCAAGACTGGGAAAACATTTGGCCTAAACAAATGCCAGTGTTTCTTATACAGCAGCCAGACAGCAAAAGACATATGGAAAACATGGGAACTGGGAATAACAGATTACCTGCTGACATCCAGATGTAACAATTTACTGTGTAGCGACCTCCCTACTGAAGAAAGGCTCCCATTATGCTTCAGACATCTCTTGATTTTTGTATTTTTTGTTATGTGGCATTTTGGTCATGCAAAAACACAATGTTGGTTCCGAGCTCCAGGACTGATTCTTACAAGAAAAAATTTGGACAGGACTACATTATTAATAACATACATTCCTTCTAATCATGATTGGTAAGACACTAACAGTAAGGACAGTCAAGCTGACTGTAGCACCAGATCTAGATTTATAAATAAAATAACGCAATTTGTTTTAATTTTAGAAAATGTAGCCACTTTCAGCATTCACACTGCATTGTTAAGTTTACTTCAGAAATCAAACAGCAACTCACAACTTCTAGTTAGGATTGTTAAAGAGCTATTTTACAGCACTGACCATAAAACATATACATTACATGTGGAACAGGAAAATAATGCAATGGCCTTAATACCTTATGCACGTCAAAATTACAGAACCCTTTAGCCATAACTAATGGAGGGAAATATAAGAACACTAGGGAAACAATGAAATTTAATTTCATTTTGCTGTTAATTGCGTATGCAAAGTGGTCCACAGTGCCTTTTCAGCCGTGACCTGGGACAGAAAGACAAGTGTAAACACATGGAAAGTGTAGTGAAGCCAGTAAGTTAGCACATCTTTTGACAGCAGAAGGAAACTGGAATACTAAGAAAAAACCCACAGATACACAGGGAACACGTGCAAATTCCAAATGAAGAAAAACTAAGTTAGGACTAAGGCCCAGACCTTGAAACTATGAGGCAGACGGCTTAACCACTTAGGCACCATGCAGCCTTGAAACAATGCAGTGAATCAAACAGCTCCCTACTGAAATGTCGGTACTCAAAAGCCAAGTGCCCACAAGATGAAAAAAAAGGACTGAAAACACAACAGAATTTAGAAAATTGTTCTTCTGCTTTAGACTTCTTTTTGGGGGGCAAGCCCGTCCTGTACCCAGTGAACATACTATCTCCAAGATTGCCACACCTCAGAGAAAAGGGAATATTCTGAGAAATAGCATAGTACACTTAGTATACGTTAAGTCGGATCATTTGGACATTCAGTCTTGGGACTCGCTCTAGCAGGTCCCAACATTTCAAATGGTTACCAGCTTGGACACATCTTATAATCATGAACTTCAGAACCTGCAAATCATGACCACTATATGACAAACACAAGAAAGCATATAAAGGCTACATACATACACATACTGCAAACTGTTTATGATGCATGAACATCAGCTTAGGTCATCATAACAGAGAACTAAGGAGCTACCATAAATATTTATCAACACATGTATGTTTAACGAGTATTATATTTTGGAATGTATCTCTTACCATTAAGTGTTAGAGTGTCGATCTTTTGTGGAAAGTGCATAAAATCCTAAGCACTATACCATTATAAATGTAAAGGGAAAAGGAAAAAAAAAAAAAACAGAAATGAGGAAGACCAGTACAGATGGTACACAGTCAGAGGCAGGTGGATCCTTTCCATATTAAGTTTTACTACACCAATGAAGAAATATGTAGGAAGCAGCACCAAAACCACAATGAAAAAATATATAAAAAACAATGATCATCGTCAGCAAGGACTGCAAGAGATTTTTAAGAAAAAGAGCCTAATAATGCCTTTGCCTTGCTGCAGAAGTAAGTTTTAATTAGCCTCAATCATAGATCAAGAGATATGTAGAAAATACATGGGGAGAGGTCAGTGTCAGAGTATGTAACTGATGGAAGAGTGGGGTGGTTTAATAAGAGCTTAGTACTACAAAGAAATGTAATAAAGCTTTTTCTAAACAAAAAAGCTGAAAAAAGTTATTTTGCAGTGTTCTAGATTTTGTTTCTGCATTTTCAGCTACAGTGTCTTCTGCGTGGAGATATGCGTGAATGGGAGTACCTTCGTCGAAGGTTGTGCGTCAGGGCTGGCAACTCGGCATGTAAAAATCAAATGCCAATCATTAGCGGACCAGAGTTCCGCTGTGGTGACCCCTAACCGGGAAAAGCCGAAAGACAACAACTTTTGTTAAAAAGGCTACGCAGTGCAAAAAATCTGTTGTTAAGATGGACATCTCTGCACTGCTTTGGGAAATGCTGTCAGTTTGAGACTACTAATTGTGGGTGCTTATATAATCTCTGACAAATCGTGTTTTAAGTTGCTTGTACTCTTGTTACTTTTGATGAAACCTTTGGAAATTTTTGTTTTAAATGCAGAAGAGAGTTTATATGTTTGACAGGTTTTTTTTGACTGGCAGTTTGGAAAGTAACACTTAAAATGAAGAGAAGAGGCATCGAACGACCAGCCTACTGAAGCCAAGGTGCATCACCCAAAGAAAGAGAGCTCTTGAAATCTATGCTGGGACTTTCATAATGGGAATGTTAACATCTGCCTTTCTGCTGCCTGAGGTTTAACCTATCTGGAAGTGTCTGATGGTCAGACTCACAGGTACGAAAATACAGATAAGTAAGAAATTGAGGTACTTGGCTGATACTTAAAATATAAGTATAGGGAGTATCAACAAACATGTTCCCTGTATGAACACAGAATTATATGAGCCTGCAACATAATGGATGTGGTAAGAACGCTGACAAAAAGAGAAAAGGTGGCGAATTCCAGAATTCAAACTTGCACAAAACAGTGATCTCTGCACATCACACACACTGCTTCAAATGTAAGGCTGCACAGGGATGCTCTCTTTCCATTTTGTTAATTGCTTTATACTTTGAGCTGTTGGCAAAGAAAATGAGGAACTCAGGAATTCAAGGAAATAACTGGTATGATAATCAAGAAAAGTTAGCTTTATTTGCAGATGATGTGATTATGTACTTGAAAAATCCAGAAAAGAACATTTCAGTGTTGTGAAATATTCTGAGGCAGTTCCATGTTTTTTCATGATACAAAATCAAGAAAAAGCAAGGGCTACAGCAGTAAACTATGTACCCACATATGAATTGGTTCAGAAATACCCTTATCTATGGAAACATGACACAATGAAGTATTTAGGTATATGGATTAAAACGGACTATTATGGTAGCTAATAATATGTGACAAGAGACTTTACAAAAGGTAATACAAAAACAGATATTGGAAGCCCTTTGTTATGAATATGGATAATAATACACATGCAGTGAAAATGCTTCCAATCTCTTTAGTTTTATATACAGATCAGGTATATTTTATCAACCAGAGAAGGTGTGGACCATATCTAAAAGAGCTGCAGAAATGTATTTGGTAAGGGAAGAAGGCAAGAGTTAGGATGGATTGGTTGTTTCTCCCCAGAACATGGTAGTTTAGTACTACTATAGCAATAACCCACGCCTGGGTGTGGGTAATGCGGGATTTACCCACGGTTGGCGTGGTTTGTTCCCGAGGGCGAAGCCCGAGGGACCAAACAAAGAAAACCGTGGGTAAATCCCGCATTACCCACACCCAGAAGTGGGTTATTGCTATTATACTACGACATTATTTAAGAAAAGAAATACTTTTCTTAAATAATGGCATTGTATAATGCCTCTTTGCTGCCCTTCTGCAGCTGTCTGGTATCCGCGGCAGTTCTGATGTACTGCGCATGCCTACGCAGTACATCAGAGCTGTGGCCAAAAGCAAGGAGAAAGCAAGATCTCCATTGCTTTTTACTGTTTTGCTATGTTAAATGGGTTTAACATAGCGAGACAGCTTTAAAATAAGCAACGGAGATCTCCGTTGCTTATTTTAAAGCTGTCTCATTATGTTAAACCCATTTAACATAGCGAGACAGGTTTAAAAAAAAAGCAACGGAGAAAGCAAGATCTCCATTGCTTTTTACACACTGTGTCGCTATGTTACAGGAGTTTAACATAGCGAGACAGCTTTAAAAAAAGCAACGGAGATCTCCGTTGCTTTTTTTAAACCTGTGTCGCTATGTTAAACTCTTTTAACATAGCGAGACAGTGTTTTAAAAAAAGACTTATACTAATGGAAAAAGTCCGGGCGACCAGACCTTTTTCCATTAGTATAAGTCAATTTACAACTTGCACGCTGGCCAATCAGCATGCACGTTTTGGAATATTAATGGGGGGTCATGGTATAATAGATTTTAAAGGGATACTTTACAGAGATATATACAGTTAAGGCTGATGTACATAACACAAGCTCAGGGATACCAAAGAGGGAAGGCATGATAATGAAATGCAGGAAGGTGTTCAAAAATAAGGTGAGAACAGGAGTTTGGATGCAAGTACTTAAAAAGAAAAAAACAACAATCATACAGAATATTATATTTATTTACTAAAAAAAAAATATTCTAAAAACTAAGCCAACGTGGGAATAGAGAAAGGAGATTTTCCCATTAGGGATGACTGCAGGCAGGAGCACAGAAAATATGTAGGTTGATGGATAAAATTAGCAAATAATCCAAGGTATTGGAAGCAAATAACTATACAGGGAAAGGTAATACTGAGGGATGAGGTCAAGCGGAACTCTGGACTACAGATTATAGACTATCTTCCATACATGGGCCTGACAGCAGAGAACAGGCAAAAAGAATGGGAAAGTGGGGTGTAAAGTGAAAAAAAAACCCAGCTCTGGTTGAGATTTTAGTTGAGTCTACAACAGAAGCTGTTAAAAAGGGGTAATTTGTAGGATATTTAAAACGCTGCATGATAACTGCAAACATCAATCAGAAGAGGTTAGGAATGACTGGGAAGAGACAACGGAAAAGCAATATACAAAGCAACAATGAAAGAACTTCTGTATGTTCCTCCCCTCCAACCCACACCTTCAACTACTAATCTCCCCACTGCCTTCTCTTTTTCTCCTGTACCTACCTCCAACATAAAAAAACTCTTAACTAAACTTAAACCCACCAAATTAGCAGCAGACAACCTCCCAAGTGAATACCTACAAATCGCAGCTGATGCTCTGGCCTACCCAGTAACCATCTTGATTAACCGATCTCTGTCAGAAAGTTATGTTCCCACACTGTGGAAAGTATTACATATAATTCCCCTCCACAAAGGCAGACCCTCCACAGAATTAACCAATTACCGCCCCATAGATATTCTCTCTCCACTCTCCAAAATACTTGAGAGATGCATACACTCTCAGGTCTCAGACTACTTCCTTACTAACAACCTCCTTTCCAATACTCAGCATGGTTTCCAACCAAACCATAGCACCACCACTGCCTTACTCTCCTTTACTAACACTATGCTTCAGCAAAAAACAATGGCCATCTCTCCTCTGCTACTTTCCTAGACCTATCTAAAGCATTTGACATGGTCCCACACAAACAACTTATCTCTGTCCTCAATAACCTATCCTTCTCACAATCAGTCACCAACTGGTTTCAGAGTTACCTGTCTGACCGCCAACAATCCGTTGTGTGGCATAATGGCATATCTCCCCAACTACCTGTCTCCATAGGGGTTCCCCAAGGATCCATCCTTGGACCCCTACTCTTCTCTATTTTCACAAATAATCTAGCCTCTGCCACCACACATGGCACACTCATACAATACGCAGATGACTCGACCATCATCTGCTCAGCCCAGTTCCTACCCAAACTGCAAAAAGTCACACAGGAAGCATTTTCCTCTGTTGAAACTTGGTTATCCGATGCCCAATTAATACTCAACCCAAACAAAACTAAACTACTCATCTTCCAACCCACCAAACATACTCAAAATAACTCTCACTTTAACATCACAGCAAAAGACAACACCACTACATACCCAAATGAACACACCAAATTGCTAGGAGTGGAAATAGACTAACTAAAATTTGACATTCACATATCCATGACCATAAAGAAAGTCCACAAAAAACTAGGAGCGTTATACAGAAATAAGCATCTTCTCACCAAAGCAGCAAAGATTTCAATAGCAAATTCCCACCTTATCTCCACCCTAGTTTATGCCTCTCCAATATATACCAACCTAAGGCAATGTGATCTAAACAAGCTAGAGACCTGCTACAACAAAATTGCCAAATTCGCCACAGGGGCATCCTACGGTAGTCACCACTGTCTCTCACTTGCTGAACTGGGCTGGCTTGAACTCCCTCACCTCCTTCAATGGTATCAACTTTCACTTGCCCACAAACTAGTAAACCATCCACTAAATGTCCCATCCCTCCAGAAACTACTCCAACCCTATCGCACCACCAGACCACTAAGATCCAGCAACAAAAATCACTTGCAGATCACTAAAGCCAATAACTCTGCTGGTGAAGCACTATTCTCTTGCACCATAGCCAAATTATGGAACTCCCTCCCACCCACAATTACCTCCGTACCATCATGCACCCACTTCAAAACTTTACTAAAAGCACACCTAAAAACACGCTGGCTATGCCCTTGCAACTCCCACTCTAATATCACCCACCCCATCCAACCACTACCTTTCTTTCCACTCCACTAACTACCTTGATTATAGCAAGCTCAGATGCTCATAACCCTAGTACTTATACAGCAGGAACTTCTTATTTTAACATTTGTTAATGCCTGTTATGTACTTCACAGATAAAGATTCTAGTTGTCTACTGATGTACTATGTTCTTCATCTGTAAATATGTTGTAAGTAATTGTTATGTAAATTGTTAATTGCTATGTAATCCAATGTAACTGCTGTCTGTTTATTTTAACTGTGGAGCTTTTCTCCCCGGGCCTCTGCTGAAAATGGACCTACATCCAGTCGGACACTCACAGTCAACAAATATAAATAAATAAATAAATAAATAAATAAATAAATAAATAAAGTGTGCAACAAAGTTCAGGAGGTTTAAGATTTTTGCATGAAAATATTTACATAGATATTTTTATACCCCAATCAGACTTTGGCAAATGTTTCCTCAGCATAGCTCTCAACTGTCCAGATTTTTGCTTCATATTTCTGGTCCGTTCCTCATAAAATTTTTGGTTTTCTGACAAATCACTGAGGATTAAGGTCACTAAATAATGACAGATATTTGAGTTTCAGACTTTGTATCCTTCATAGAATGCATGCTAACCCAAACAACTGCTATTCTAGAAACTTTCTAAGTTTATAAGAGCAATATTTAAACTCTGTCCCTGCTTTTAGGCATTTGTCTCCCAGTTATTTTAGGTTTTGTCCAGATTTCTTGCACTATCAGGTATGTAATCCTCAGGTAGACAGCAACTACTGAAGGTCGATAGGAAAGAAACAGGGTCATAAGTTAGTACTAGACTAACTGCTCTTTTGGGCAATTGTATGCCTAGCCAATTATCCCATGTGAGAATAAAACCCTGTACCTTGTGTCTGTAAGGTAAATGCTAACCTCCCCACAAATAAAAGTGAGAATCAAACAGTGTACCTTGTGTTTGTGAGGTAAACACTTTAACCATTATACTAACCGCCTAATGTTTTTTGGGGGGGAAATGTAGTGAGCTTGTAGCTTCTTGAAAATTCCCTACTTTGTCAAAGATTTTGGTGGAGCAAGTGTTTGTAACTAAGGAAATTATTCTTTTGGGCTGGGAAATAAGATCTGAATTCCCTAGATGCAGTAAGGCCTTGCTAAGGTTAATGTTACAGGTTGTCAAAAAAAGCACTTAGAAAAAGTAAATCAAAATCTATACTAGCTGTAATTAAAATATTGAATACTGTAACGGACATAAAAGAATCGAGGGTGGGATCTTTAGAAAAGGGAATGAACAAATGACATAGAAATAAATGTAATATGTGGAAACAATGCATGCAGTATAATGTACATGAGAAGGAGTGAAATTTAAGGGAAGGCAGGGTTTAAGCAATTTATGTAATGCTGGAGTGAATGATTATTTACTTATTTATTTATGTATTTAACATCCGTTTAACAGGAAAATCCAATATAGAATGAGCCAATTTTCAGCAGAGGCCCGGGGAGAAATCTTTGTAACGTGGGAGGAAACCAGAGCACCCTGAAGAAACCCACACAAATGCAGGGAGGACTTACAGACTCCACACAGAAGGCACTCCAGCTGAGAACCAAAGCAGAGAACCTCTTGCTGCGAGGTGACACTGCTACTACTGCACAACAGTGCCGTCCAATTGTCTAAATGTTAAACAAGAAAACAAATATGTATAATGCATGAAACTCATGAAAAAGGTTTAAAATTGTTTGTTTTCTTTTTTAAGTGTATGTGTGCCCATACCACTTATTTAAATGGTGTGAATTTAAAGAAGTGTTTATACAGAAAAAAGTGTGAGGCTGCATGGGTGGAGAATTCTGACTAAAACTCCCAATAAGGTTCTGAGTTGAGATGAGTGGTGGTGACTGGAAACTGTGTGCAGCTGTCTCATGGCTGTCACAGAATGGATTTGTGGTGCCAATTTTGAACACAACAGTGCACAAAGGTCCAACTAAATATTATCAAAGACATGCATCTGGAGCATTTCTATTTGGGTCTCCATTGAAAATTGACTCGTTCCAAGTTGGATTTTCCTGGTAAACAAATGTTAAATAAAATAAAGTCTGTAACCAATGTCCCCTGCTTGTTACAGCAGAATACAAGTCCACTTTCTAAATCCTGACTGAAACCAATGTCCCCTGCTCATTATAGAAAGACACAAGTCCACTAACATTTATATAAGAAAAAAATGAAAAAGATCCAGCAAAGCTTCCTTAATGTCACTGCGTGGACTGGTCCTTCTGTTTGTGTTGAAGATGCACATGACTTGAGATAAAGAAAATGGGGGTCAGTGGTAGTAAGGTTAGAGCATTCCCACCTAAAGGCATGTCAGCCTACTATGTGCATGCACATTATTTTAAAAAATATTGCAGTTTAAAAAAAAAAAATGAAAGTATTTAATTAGAGATGCCCATGAAAACCATGATTTATGAGGACTTCTGTTTTACATAAAATTATTAATCTTTGTGCATCTCCGTGAATTCTCTTAGTTTCAGGCCACATATTCTAACTGACAAGAAGTCTAAATGCTTGAAAAAAAAAAATAAAAGAAATCAGATGAAAAAAGTAAAATAAGCCATTTCCCCATAAATCTTCACAAATCTCACTGCATGTGATCCCACTGTATCTACAGTAGCTTCAAAACTGTTAGTCCTTGATTCTGACAACCATGAAGATAGTCTGGAAGATGTCATGGACTTCTTCACTGCCATACACTCTCTACCTATTCTGTATAAACAGGATATAGGGGCATTAACTATACCAGCAAGACCATTTTCTTCTGTGCAAGTTCAATACACATTATTTTTTCAAAGTAAATATAGCAGAATCCCCATCAAGTGCTGCAGTTCACTGGTCACAGTACAGTCCTCAAACTATGAATCTGAGAGATGGAGGATATGAAGCTGCTCTAGAAAAGGTACAAAGGAAACCAGATTCTTTAAAATTGGGGGGGGGGTGAAAATGACAAGGTGTAAGAAGCAGGGGGACCCTACACTAGTATGAGGAGATAAATGAACAAGTTTAGAAGAAACAGTAAATCAGCAGGTCCTCTGCCAGGTCACTGGACGAGTGTATGTAGAACCTATCCATGCACTCCTATCACCAAATGACCTGTGGAATCTGGCTAAGGAATTCCCAGACATAACAAAGGAAAAAGTAAATTAAAAAGAAAAAAAAAATCAAAAGATTCGATTAACTACTGTAATCTAACTTGCTCAGACCTGATCTAAATTCTCCAAGCTACTGGTTATTTTGAAGTTAGATAGCAACTTTTAAAGTTGAATGGTCCAAGTTTTCTTCTAAAGATTGTATTCCACCTATGAACTAATTGTAACAAGGCTGTGGTGAGCACACAAACAGGGTCGCTATATGTAGCTCCCCTTGTCCCACCTTCCTTTGTCTCTTTACCACATTTTAATCTGTTAAAACACAGGAGGTCTAATAACAGCTATAACTCAGAATCACATGAATTTACTTAATAACAAAGACAACCATGTTTATTTTTTTTGCTGCTACTTGGGTGGATTCGCATCTTCCCGTTCCGTTGGCCCTCATTCCGTTCGGGCTCAATCCACTCCCCTACCTTGCCTCCCAAATCACCCCCCCCCCACTATCCTTACATTTATACATAATCATTATTCACTCCCCCTAAACAATTAACCTATCAAAACACTTAAGCACAGCCAATCACTATCTACACTCAACAAATATGCTACTACAACACATATCCCCCCTAGGCCTACTTCTATTAACCTATCACTCCATCTCCTATCACAAACAGCACATCACAAGTATCTACCACCCCACAAACTCATTTATTACTGCACTTAATTATAACTTAATAAGCATACTCATTTCACCTCACCTCTACACTACCTCCCATACAGAACTCTAGACTCTAAGATGCCCTGATGTACATTCAAAACATCACACATACCATAAATTCACCAGACTTCTACAAAAAAATTTCACACCCATTACAGATAAAAACCTGTTACCTCAAACTACATGGGGACATGCGGCCTAATCCAGGCTCTAAAACACCCACTGCCCTTAGCCCATACAGTACAATGGTCTATATCCTGAGCGAATTGCACAAATTGCAAACGTTCATAATATCGAATGTACTGGACTTCTAAGTGCTTTTTCTGAGATAGTGGTACAGTGAAGAATGGGATATTTGTCCTTTTGTCACTATAGTGTGATCTTGGAGTTGGAATATATATTTAGCGGGGGTGTGGGGGGGGTGCAGCCCCCCACAATAGGATGTTTGAGGTCCGGTACGTTCGATATTATGAGCATTCACAGCACTTTACAGCATCAGTAAACTGACAGCTCAGATCTCCTACTATTAAATATGAACCTGAGAAGTGTCCTTAACAAGGTTCATGAATTCTACTAAACTCTCACCTTATACTCTTCAAACACTAGTCAAACCAAAACTTGATTTCAGCCCCACATAAAAGATTCTGAAATCCTACCCCCAGGTTACAACTTACTCAGACTGGATAGAACTCAAAAACGTGGTGATGCTATAGCCATAACATACAAGAACACTCTCAAACTGAAACACCTTTCAAATATACCCATAAACCTCTCAAATTCAGAAAATTTAATTTCACACCTCTATCTAAACTCCAAAAAGCACATTATAATTATTGCCACTTATATTCCCCCAAGCAACAACACCTCAATAATAGAGAACCTTCTCAGTTGGTCCGTCTCCACTTTCATTCACGAAACCATTATAACAGGAAACCTCAACTTAGACTGGACCTCCTACTCCTCTGAAAATCCCATCAACTTTATTAAACTTTATAGTTTCTCTTAATTAGTACCTGATCCAACCAGAATAAACACAGCAAGAAGCAGTCAGTCCTTGACTGGACACTAACTAACAAACAGACCCACCCTCCATTACCCTACTGGATGCTTTTCAGATGGTCCCACTTTCCTACTTAGGAAGCAGACACATCCTCACAAAAACATCATATTCACACATGTTGGTACCAAAACAAATTGAACTTTCAAATCACTTCTTAGACAATGTGACTGGACCCCTCTAAAATACACACACATGGACTCAGCAGTAAAATATTTCAATAACACTTTCCTACATATACTCAATATACAAGCACTCCTTACAAAAATCAGGATTAAAGCAAATCAGCTCTCATGGCTATCTAAAGATAGCCTACAACTCTTCAAACAAAGAGACAGAGCCTGGTCACAATACTAATGCACCAAAAACCAAATTTCCTATGAAACATATTGACAGCATAGAAACCTTGCCAAAAAAACAGATTAAAAAAAAAAAAAACTTACTACATATCCGCCCAACAAAAGCATCAAAATAACCCCTAATCATTCTGAGCAGCCCTAAAACAGATCCTCAGTCCTGGTCAAACCACTACCTCATCTCCCACCACTACAAATACCAAAGAAAGCACAGCATCACAATTTAATTCACACTTCATAAACTCAGCACTATCCCTTGTAAAAAATGCCAATAATACATACCCCATTAATATCATCTGGTTCTGTACCTAGCCCTAGCTCCCTTTCAATCAGATAGATACAAACCAGCACCATCAAAACACTTCTACTTAAACCAAAACCCACATCCCTTGCTGCTGACCTACTCCCAAATCAATTTCTCAAGTTGGCTGCAGATTCTATATCCTATCCCATCACTCTCCTTGTAAACAGGTCCATATCAGACAAATACATCCATAAACTCTGGAAAATTTCCCATATCATTCCACTGCACAAATGCGGCCCCTCCACTGACTTCTCAAATTAAAATCTACCAATTGCAATACTCTTACCACTGGCCAAAATTCTCGAAAAATGCATACATGCACAAGTCATTCACTACTTAGAAACCAATAACTTGCTCTCCAATACCCAACACAGCTTCAGACCCAAGTACTACAATGGCTATAAGTTTTACCAACAATAACAATGAAGTCTAAAACAAGACTCACCACATATCCTCTACATCACATCTTTCTTGGCATGTCTATACATTCAGCACAGTATTTCACTCTAAACTACTCAAAGAACTATCATCCCTAAGTCAGAACCAACTCTTTCTTGGATCTACTTATCTGATCATAAACAAGCAGTTAAGTGACAAAATGCACTCTCTGCACTACTTCCAGTCTCATCTGGAGTACCACAAGGCTCAATCCTTGGTCCTCTACCTGTCACCATATTTACAAAAACTCTGGACAGCTACCCATCTAGCAACTACTGTACATATGCTGATGACTCTACCCTTATTTGCTCAGCCCCATCCCTACCACTATTGCTACAATGAACCCAAACTTACCTCACAGACATAGAAAACTCTCTCTCAGACTACCAACGAATACTCAACCCTAAAAAACAAAACTAATGTTCTTCTCCAGCACCAAAACACAGCACCTGCCCAACCCTTTTACCATATACACTTCAAACAAAACCAAAATTGAACCAGTAGAACACACTAAACTCATTGGAGTAACAATAGATACAGACCTAAAATCTGACAAACATATCACTATACATCAAAAATGTCCACAAAAAACTAGGATCGCTACGTAGATCCAAGCCCTACCTAACTTACAAGACCTGACACACTATAGTCAGGTCCCATGTCCTCTCCACCCTCCTTTACGCCTCCCCTATTTTCTCTAATCTCTGAAAATCTAATGTAAACAAACTAGAGTCTTTTTAAAATAAAATAGCAAAATTCGGCACTAGCCATCCCTACAGATTTCATCACTGTTTGGCTCTTTGTGAACTAAACTGGATCAAAGTTCCTAATCTACTATCACTGAACCAACTCACTTTTGCCCACATCATTTTCAACAAACTCAACAACTGCCCCACACTCAAAAATCTAATTCAGAGACACAACAACTCTAGAATGTTGAGATCTTCTGACAAACTCCTCCTAAAAATCTCCAAGGCTCTAGAATGCTGAGATCTTCTGACAAACTCCTCCTAAAAATCTCCAAGGCAAGCATTAGCTTTGGAAACTCTCTCTTCTCTAACCAGATATCTAAAGAATAGAATTCCATTCCCCAACACATTCAACACATCTCCAGTACTTCCAACTTTAAGTCACTTCTTCGGGAACACCTAATAAACAGGTGGGTATGCTCCTGCTCTACATCAGGATGAGCCTTTCAATACTTGGTCACCCTACACCTTCAAATCTCACGCCCTCCCCCTGCTCCTAATACACCCTTTGCTCTCTCTCTCGCTCTCCTTTCCTTTTTTTCTATCCCTCTTATGGCCCAACCTTTTTCTACCTGACCCCATTTTCTACTTCTACCCTTTCTCTCCCTCCTATAGTACACAAAGAAGATATACTTTATGTCCTCCAAAGATGCTCCCAAATGGACTGTCTAGTGAATTGTCTTTTCTTAAAATAGTATCAATGTTTATGTTCGCACTGTTGTGTCGTATTTTTATCCCACCTTGTAAATAAGCTTTATGACGGTTTGCAAATCTGTCCTTATTTGCCTAAACATCACTTATTTCTCTACCATTAGTTTAGAACTACTACCGCTAATCAATTATTGCTTTATTTTGGTCTTTGGTTTACTGTTAGTGGATCTTCCTCTACTTCTTGGTTAATAATTATGATTGTTATTTTTTTAGTACTATTGCTTTAAATGTTCTTAGATATACTATAGTGGAACTATTTTCCATGGGCCTCTGCTGAAAACGGGCTTCTTGCCCAGTCAGACTTTCCCAATAAACAGATGTAACATAACTAAATAAATGACAACATGACTCTGGGCAATTAACAATAAGAAAGGTCAGGTTGGTGAGTGCTGTCACCCAGGTGTGCCCAAAGAAAAGTAAAAACACTTAAATAGGTAACTGCAAACAAAACAAAGGTGAATATCTGTTCATCCAGAATGTCACTCTTGAATGTCATTCTTGACTAGAACATTCAACAACCATTGTGATTTGGAGTAGTGTGACCTCACCCACCCCTGGTCCGAAAACAGTTGCACTGTGTTAATGCAGATTTAGAAACTTGGCAAATTAGTCAATTTAGCAAACCACTATGTTTCATGTCAAAGAAGGAAAAAAAAAAGAAGGAAGGTACTGAGGCTAAGATAATGACTTTACACATCCAACAATTTAAACCCAGGTAAAGAACAAAAGGGAACAAATAAGTTGTATGTTAGAATAAAGTGGAACAGGTCAGTAAGCTCTCAACTGGCCCTACAATGATATGAAACAAAATAACAACTTAAAATGGAAATACAGAGTGTCATTATTACAACCAGTCTAGACAATAGAAAGTGCTGGGGCCCAAATCATCCTATCAATCTTTCCAGCTCGTGACCACCACAGATCAGACTTCATTTCCAATCTAAAATTCTGATCTACTGAACAGAAATAGCCTTAAACAAAGAGCCATTATCTGAGTTTCCCTTCTTTCTTGATCTATCATGACCTTTTGTAAAATGCAATACCAATAATGTGACTACAAAACATTCAGTTAATACTTTTACCAACTCCATGCAAATCGTAACAAAAGCATAAAACATCCAAGCACAAACTGTAGCTGTGTCTGCCTCGTGTACATTATTTAGGCTATGATATTTCTACTGGCCAGCATAATCCTTCTGTCTCAAGAATTGGGGCTACACTTAATCCCCACACTACTATTCCTTAAATTAGAACTTTCCTTGGTATGGCTAATTACTCTTGTTAGCAGCTATGAGAACATGTGACTGTTATTAAGCCCTCTAAGATTTAATTCAATAATCCTAAACCTCTTCCTTGGACCTCATTTATTCATCTATCCTTTGTTGACTGGTTTACACCCACTAGGCTAATATTCTGATTTCAGTGGAGAACAGAGGTAGTATTTATACTAATAGGAGAAATTTGGCCAAGGGATCAAGGAACTTCCCTTGCTCTTATTGATGGGTGCTATAGGATCTTTTACATCCACTTGCATTACCACAAACTCATGCAGATGGGGCTTTGTTTTAACATCTCTTTCAAATGATGACACACTCAGCTTTGTTGCACCGTGCACAAGAGCTTGAACTTACTGAATATACCAAACCATTCACATTATTTTGACATGAAAAATGATGGCTTTGGCCTAGGAGTTCTCACTCAGTTGCACAGCGCCCCACTACTTATAGCTCACTTGACTGTTGCTGTTGGACTACCTCGGTGCCCAAGAGCAATAGCCACAGCAGTTATTAGTGTCGCTGATGACTTCCCTCATACTTGGATCTCCATTACTATTCCTGCTCCCCTGTAAAAGACCAAAACTCTGTTTATCCCATACATTATTTTAAAAATATGAAATGCTCTTGTTATATGATAACGTTACATTTACTGGATGACCTGTGTTCAACCCTGCCTCCTGTTTTTCCATGCCAGATGAAAGACTGTATCCTAATAGCTCATTCTACAACTCCACATATAGAGTTAAATGATAATATACTGCCAATAATGACTAGTTTTTTTTTATGATGATGATGCCAGTGAAGTACATCAGATGGGTGCTTTAGCTGCAGATTATCTTGTTTGTCTTCAGTATGATGCAACTGAAAGTAGATACTTCTGTTTAATTTCTGGTTGTAAATGCCCTCACTACAGCACTAAAGCATGTATTATGGCAAAATGTAAATCTGTTAGCATTTATAACGAGTCTTACTATGCAGCTGAAGAGATGTATGACAATGGTCAACTGTGGAAGCAATGAGGACTCAACTTTAAGAAGTTACAAATTAAAAATGGTCCTTATGTTGTTAAACAGTTAGATGTTTTCAACTGCTGCCAACAAACTTAATGCACATCAAAGGGCTATGATGACGTTACTTGTGGGAATAACTTGACAAATACTGGCCAAGACAGCAGCAGCTATTTTCTACCTCTCAGGGTATGACACTTTACTAATATTTTCTTGATTTTTTTTTCAGTTTCCTGCTGGTATCATTACTGATGATGCTTTTTTTCAGGATTAGGCCTCGTGGCAGGAAGAGAAATCCTGGAGACAAGCTTGCTGTCTTTTACACCTTGACCATCTTTACTGCTTCTGGATGGTTGTATGCCTGCACCATTGGTCAAAGTCCCTCCACTAACACTCATCCATCATTGTACACCCCATGTGAGAACAGGAAAGATTATGGATGCAGTGAGTTTTGACTGGTATAACTCCTACCATTACTATTGCAGCAACACAGTACAGCAGATGCTCCTTTACAGCTGGTCAAGGTGAAATTCCTCAAGTGTCGGGTGTCCAAAGTAAATATGCCAAGAAACATAACACTGACTGATGCTTCCACAGAAAATCATTGCAGGTGTGATTTTTAACAGGGAGCTGGCAGTGATTGACTTCTTTTGGGATATTGGTGCAACAGTTGAGTTGGTATGTATAACTTTAGGGGTGCAGGAGAGCTTGCCCATCCTGCAGAAAAGTGCTTGAGGTTACCTTTTTTCCTCTTCAGTGTTTTAGATATTATTAATATTATTTACTTTTACTTTTTTGGTGATACTGTTGCCCGTAATTTTGCCATTTGGTAATCCACAGTAGACTCTATTGCAGAACTTGTTCAATCTGTCAAAATCATAACAAGGAAATAAGAACAGGCTAGATGAGCAGCATGGCCCCTGGTGTGAGCTTTTTTTTGTTATTCCTTCACTACTTTTCAGTATCAGGCATCGCAATAGCGACCGAATATCTTTTACATCCTGACCATCAGTTTTATTTCCTGAATGGCTGTTTGGTTGTGTCAATGATCTCACTCCTTCACGTTGCTTTCACTCACCATGGTGAAGCCCATTTCAGCAAAGCTGGGATGACTAATACAGCGAGTCTTGATTGGTACACACCACATTTTACCATATGACTAATGGCTAATGGCATACTTTTTCCACTTACCAAACTCACAACACAGGAAACTAAGACAAACTAGCAGACTCTGCTGCGAGATCTTTTTGTAGACATACCCATCCAAATAATGAAATGTTGCTCCCTCTAGAGAGTACTTTAGATAGTGTAAACATGTATTTAAACTGAGCAGAAACTTATCCATGTATTCAATCAGATACTGTTGACTGTTGGTAAGAAATTATTAAATATTATTTCTATGTCTGGCATCACTGTCATAATCTATAATGAAACAGTCTTGCATTTCACATGACAAATCATGAAGGAAATCTGTAGAATACTGCAGGCATGTCATGGTTGTAATGTCTTCATTATGCACAAGCTTCTAATTTAGTAGAATGGAAAATGGTACTATGAAAAATAAGTTTTGTACTAAAAGTGATTTGAATGTCCAAATGCTTTTCCTCTAAAACCTGAACATGTGATCTACAGTAAATAGAAAGAAATGCCTTAATCAACATGCAGTACTCATCAGTGATGAGTTGGGTAATCACATAAGATATTCCATAACAACTTCCATTATAAACTTACAGCAAACTGAGGACATAATCCTAAACCACTGCAAAGCATTAATAACGTGTTATTGCCTTTCATTTGCAGGTTCAAGTTATCCTTCCTACACATTCAATATAGCAGTATTACTTCATTCAAACTGTTAACTGCATTACGTTTCAAGGTTCACCAGCAAAAGACATTAGCACACTTTGTAAGAAGGGTTTATACCAGAATCTACTCCTTATATGATGAAGTGCTGCAAGATAACCCTGTACAGTTGAGGAACAACCAGCTGACGGAGTCAACCTGGATTCTTCACCAGTCAGCAATTAGTGTAGTGGTCACAGATGCTGAAGATACATGTGATCAGTGACATGCTGGTAAAGACCTGCCATGTAACTCTTTCTACTAAAGAGATCAGATTATTGTCAAACGTAGCTAACAATGCTGGCAATGAAACTGCATATGGTTTAAAAAAGTTTTTTAAAAGATTAAACAGTGGGAGAGAGCTTCATTTAGAACAACTTTACAAAATCGCGTCATTAGATTTTATTCTGGCCAGCAAAAAGGGAAGCGTACTTTAGCAGGCAAAACAAATTGTGTATATTTGCTGGATAGCTCAATGGAAATCTCTGATGAAGCTGAAAAAAGAAGCTGCCAAGTTACAAAAAAATATATAGGACTGTGCTTAAGGGGAAAAAAAAAAACAAGCTGATAAGCTGCACTAAAGTGAACTACAGACGGGTGCCTTAGGAGCAAACATCTGTTCGGATCAAAAGAAAGAGATATGAACTATGTACACAGAAACTGCTGAAAGACAGAGAGCAGGTTACTGAAAAGTAATGGATATACAGTTTTAAATTTGAGGCAAGGTCGTGCCAAAGAAGAACAAAAAGGGGGAATGTAGAAGTACACATTAGTAGGCTTCAAACTTAAGAAATGCATATGTAATAAATGAGTAGAGAAGGAGTTTGGGTAAGAATCATATTTATGATATAACTGGGAGAGGAAGGAGTGATTCATTAAGAGCAAACTATTCTGAAGAAATGCAATAAAACTTCTTCAAATTCAAAAAATTGTGAACAAGTTATTTTTCCTGCATTCTAACTTTTATGTCTACTAAAATGACTATAAAATAAATGCAATTCTGCTGCAATACAGTACTCTTTAAAAAAGCTTTTCAATTGCTGCAGTGCTGGTACTCTAAAGAAAAGTGTGTGTGACAGATTTGGTTTAGTCTCTTCAACACTATTTAGTAGTTTTGCATTAAAACAAAGACATATGGAAAATTGTGGGGGTATGGCAGTGGAAAGACAGGGATGAACCTCTTGACATTTTATTTGGTTTTGGAACAGAAATGTATTAGAAGATTATATAAACACTCAAAGCACATACAGTGGAAAAAATATTTTAGAAAAGCTGTAGAAGAGGACTGCAGTCAGTCCCATGACACAGAAGGATACATCCATAACTATGGCCAAGGCAACCCAGGTTTTATCACTGGCTCAGGCATCTGAGGTGCTGGCACAGAGTGATAGGCATGCCTACCCTGGGGAGGGCATTAGTCTAGGTGCTCCATGAAGGGAGGTGAGGTTCATAGAGTTGAGTAGTACTTGGACGGAATAGATGAATGCAGGGAAGGGGAAATGTGGGTACATCATAAATAAAAAAAAAATTCTCCCAGCATAAGCAGTCATGTCATGAACCCCCAGGATGCCCTTACGATCTGCACCAGCTCTAGCACCGAAATGAAGAAAGTCTAGAGATGGAATGAGGAGCTGGTAGACCCAGAGATGGATGGGGCACTGGGATGGCTGTAAAGTATGAAGCAAAAAGGGGAAAGAAGATGTGCAGAAGAATTAAATAGAAGTTAAGTCAACACATTTAAAGGTACTTCATTTATTTTATTTTGCCATTTGTTAACCGGGTATGTCCAACTGAACATAAGCCCTTTTTCAGCAAAGCCCCAGGTAGGAAAGCTCCATACAGTACAATTCAGGTAGAATTGACATAAATGCACAGAAAATCACAAAATATAGTGCAATATATCAAATATAGCACATATTAAATTAATCAGCAAGCAATAAGTAAAATGTGTATAGAAAACATATGGTAGAAGGTATAGATAAATTACATGATATCATCCCATTCCTGTATCCTAAAGATTTTATTTTCCTTCTTTGTTTTTGCTATTATAATTAGCATTAATACAGAAGTCTCTAAACTGAAAGAGTATGCAGAGGAGCTTAAACAATGAATGTCAGGAGATGCCAGACTACGTGTGAAACCAGAGTTGTCAGAAGACACTAAGGAATTTCACAGACTTCTTTTATGACTTTTAATAAACAAGAATGCAGTTCACATATATTAGCAATTGTAAAGACTGCTTAAAAACATATGCAGACTTGGCACATTACTGCTACCATTTTTTCCAGTAATGAGTAAAATTAACACATTTAAATCACTACATACACATCATGTAACTACAAATAACATTCTTAAACCCCTTTCTGACAATGGTATCTGCTACTTAATACACAGAGAATAACACATTCTACCGGAAAAAAATCAGAATTTGAAATATCTAAAAAGGAAAACGTGTAAAAAGATTTTCCACCTGCTTACAATCGGAATCCAATTTTAGAAATAAAACTGAATGTTTAAGACCCTACATGCTCAATAAGCAGAAAAAGTAGAAATGTGGCAGAGATTAACAGCCATAAAATGTTTAGTGCTCTGTCAGTTATCCTGATTCATATTACTTCTCAAGGGGTTCCATGGGATATATATGCCAAGTATCCATTGAACTAATCACACGGTCTGCAAGTGACAAGTTTTGGAAGATACTGTCTAATGCTCTCAGTTTTCTTTTGTTTTAAAGTGCAAGTGTGCCTTATTACTCTCTAATCCTCTTACTTGTCTGCAATTTTTTTTATGTTTTATTCACAAATATAATGATTCAACCTTTACTTTACCTCTTGCTCTAGCAAAAAGAAACAAGTTATATTCACTTTTACATGTGAAAAAATCTAGTGTGATCTGGTATGCTAAAAAAAAGGAAGAAACGCTGTAACTCTAGAAATGTTGCTACTGGGAAAACAAAGGGGAAAAGTACTAAAAGTTATCCTTGAGATGCCCCCTTCTCCATGTCTGAACATCACATTTATGATCAGATCTCCTTTGTCCGTTTTCCCATAGCAGGAAAGATATGCCACGCTTCTAATGAATTTGATGTTTGCAGAGGTAGCATTCTACATGTGATGTAAAATGATGGATGGCTGACAGGCTGTGTAGGGAAGAAAGGCACAGGACTGAGTGTAGGGACAACAATAAGCCAAGGATGTATAGTTACCAGCACTTTATCAGTATTCATACAGGACTTCTCAGCACCAGAAACTAAGTCAGGCTAGAATGGAATTATGATCTCCTTGATGCAGTTAAACTCAGTGCTGCAAAGGGCTGCATGGCTTTCTGCAAGGCGTCTCGCTGCTGTGTGTGTGTGTGTGTGTGTGTGTGTGTGTGTGTGTGTGTGTGTGTGTGTGTGTGTGTGTGTGTGTGTGTGTGTGTGTGTGTGTAGTGGAGGTATGTTATCAATTACTGGCAGAAAAATTATGAAATCTCGTGTACTAAAGTACAGAAGACAAAATACAGTATACAAAAGAAAATAGGTAGGAAAAGGCAAAACATATACAGAGAGGGGCAGGCAAAAGACAACAAAATGGAAAAGAACAAGAGAAGAGGAAGGACAGAAAGCCTAGGCACATTAGACAGGAGTAAGGGATAACGGTAAACATAAGGACATGGGAAGGCAGCAAGGTGAATAAAAACAGCAGCAGTACGGGGTTGGCAGAGAAGGAGAAAGGCAAGACATCAAGCCTAGAACAGGTTGTATAATTACAGGAAAAGAAAAACATCAAAATCAGGACAAGAAAGCAGATTAAAGAAGGTATGAAGGGCAGGAGAGAAAGGAAAGCATTTATAAAAGGTAAGGATAAAATATGGGTCAGACAGATAGAGTGTAGGACATTAGAGTGGCTTAGGGAAGTGTTGACAAGGCTGAAGATGAAGAGTGTGCAGAAATAGAAGTCTCTGCTGAGAGAGTGCTGCAGTGCAAGTTTCTAGGGAGGGAGGTAAGGAAGCTAAGAAGGCAGGATGTGTAACTTTGGGGGAAGAACTGCAGAAATAGAGTACAGCAGCTTACAGGAATATGAACTTTGGGGCACAGAAGACTGGAGGATAGAGGGGGCAGCATGAAACAGCTCAAAAGGAAACTGATACATAGAAGAGACTGGATGTGTTGAATGGAGGAAGTGAAAAGTAAAAGAAACAAAGGAGAACTCCATGGGTAAGGGTGTGGGGGTCATGTCAGTTAGTAGGAACTGACGTCGCATAGCAAACTTCCCAAAAGGTAGTTAATACAGATGACAAAGAGCAGCAGGATTAGAAAATGCATGGCAGGAGGTGCATATATGGCAATAAAACACTAAGTCAGTTTAGCATAATGGGAGTTATGTGCCAGCCCTATAGTCTGCAGTAAACTGTGACTGTACAGAGATACCTCTGTGTTAAACGGCTGTTCCACTTCTTCCTGTACATCTATACCAACTTTTTTGTCTTACACGCTGAGAGCTACAGCACTGACAATGGAGACAGTCTCAATTATGAGACAAACCAAATGGGAAAGTAGATATACCTAGACAGAAAACAGCAAGTACAGGCAATGTACTTTCCAGGGTCATGACAAAAGACAAGGAATGCAGACATATAGTGGACCACAGAAGCAACAACAATTTTGTAGAGGGTCTGCACAGTAAACAGCTGACGAAATTAAACAGCAAGTTGCTGGGTGTTGCAATCTAGAGAGAATGGTGGCCTCCTCTGAGGTGTTGCCAGTGCCCAAAATGACCAAGGTTAAAAAGGAAAAAACAGTTCAACTGCTGGTGGAGGGAGTAGGTTGAGAAACAAGAACACAGGGGAGCCAGAGACTGGGACTGGACCTGGGAAAACAAGGAATTATTGACCATGCAAGTGATGCTGTCCAGAGATCTAAGTTTGAGTAGTTGCTCATCATGGAGGGTAGCAAGGTCTATTCTGAGATGGGAAGGGAAGGGTGAAGCTGGTGACAAACACTCATAGTGCTCCCTGAGGAGCAGAGGTAATGATGCAGAAGGCAGACTGGGAGTGTGTGTTAGGCTTATTAAGCCACTAATGTGTGGTAGCCTTCCAAGCACTGCACAGAACTGCACACTCAAAAGGAAAAGGCATTGTGGCATGCCTCACCCGTCACCAAAGCTGCCTGGGGGGTGGGGGGGTTGGGTTAGGCTATTCAAAATGCTCTCATTGCCATGATCCCAGCAACAGCAAACAAGAGCCCTAATGGCTGCCTCTATGACAGCCCCCTCTCACCTCTGCTCTGGGTGAAATTCTCAGAGTTGAGGAATGAATATGCACTGTCTGATTAAAGGATGTTTGATACACAGCAGGCAAAGGGGGCAACAAAGGAGCTATTTGTAAGGCACAGCTGTCAGCTCAACCAAAGGGCTTAAGGATGGGCTTGAAATATATTTTAAAACAATGGAACCTTTAAAATGAAGTGGAAGTGGGGAGGGAGTAAAACAGATGAGAAAAAATACAAAAGAGAGGCTTAAGTAGAAGGGAGAATGAAGGAAGACAGGAAGGGATGGTCAGAAAATAAAAGCAAAAGCACTTTACTAGCAAGCAGGATGGACAGTAACGCTAAGCAGTTTGAAAAGCTTAAGCAATAAAATGACTTCGGAAAGCCAAAGCAACAACAAAGGATTGCATAGTAAGGGTGACAGGAACATGGGGAAAATATTTCTTTTTTTAAGATGTCACATGAAATATAATGGAGGCATATAAACAGGAGGAGGAGAAGATGAACAGATTTTTAACAGTTATGTGAATAGGGTTCAGGACAGAGGAAGGGTATAGCTGCAGAAACTGTATAGTTTGTATGTCTAAAATGCATCCAGATGGGACAAAAACATAGTATGAAGGCACGGAAAACAGAAAACGAACAATTATAATGCAAATTTGTAACTTGAAGGATGCACACTTTGATATATCAGCCTCTAGAATGGAGAGAACAACTGAAATGAAATAACGGAGACAGCAGACCAGGATGGAGATTGTCAACAAGTAAGGGAAATGACCGAGAAGAGCATATTTCTGAAGCGTATGCTGTGCATATCACATGGAATGAAATGGGTTGAGGTGAAAGCATCACTGGCAAACATTAACTTCAGTGTCTCTCATGATGAAGACAAGGGGAATAATGTGCCAAAAAATAGCTTGGACTTAGAAGAAATGGATTATGATAAAATGAAGGAAATAGTAAGGATTGGACCCAGGGGGCAAGGAGAAGAAAAGGGAGTAAATGAACACATAGAAGTCATTAAAAGGTGCATCTGCAAGGAAATTAGGGAGCTAGCAAAAGAGCAAAGACCAAAAGAAGTAGAAAATTAAAGTAGCTCTTAAAGTAAAGAGAATGGCATACAAAAAATGGATAAGTTCTGGGGCAGAACAGGGGGAAGCAACAAAATGGCAGTCAAGGCTGTCCAAAAACCATGGTTGAAATTGATAAAGAATGGGCCAAAGAACAGCTAGCTTCCTTCGGTATGCAGGGGGGGGGGGGGGGGGCAGGAGCAGAAATTAACTAAAGGAAAGGCACTGATTACAAAGTCATTCTTTCAGGCTTTTTGCATGAAAGAAAAGGGGTAGATTAGCTGCTTGGAAAGGAAAGGAGGAGCAATGATATAAGAAGGGCTGGACAGATGAGATAACTTGCTACAGAAACCTGGAGAAAAAAAAGAACGGACAAAGCATATGGACTAGATGGATCATTTTCTGAAAAATGCTCAAAAGCAGGCCAGAATGCTGACATATCTCCTCACAAACCTACTTGGCTAAAGTGGTGATACTCACGGACTTATTCCATTCTAAAAAAGGATGGAGCAAATAGCACCTCCAGAACTTAAAGACCAGGGAGTTTGATATAAGTTGTTGAAATAATTGATAAACAATGACATCAAGGATTGTGGAAATGAAGTATTAAGAGAATGGCAGGGCAAGTCCATTTTTGAAGACCATCATCTCCAAGACATCAAGCAGCGTTTTTTTTACCAAAATACACTGCCAGGTGAAACATTATGCAACTTTATTGCTGAACAAGTAAATGTGTAGGAGGATTTTGGTGAATGTTACAATCGAGGAGTAGGAAAAGAAACTGAGAGGGATAGATATGGTCAATAAAATAGGAAGATGGATAGAGGGGTGCTGGGGAAGAACACTGAAAGTCAAGGGTAAGGTTTAAGAGTAAGAGGATAGTGTCAGACAAAATGCCAGAATGTAGTGCTAATACGAAGGATCAGTTATTTGACCTGTTCTTACGGTCTCCATCGAGGTCCGAAAAGATATAATGTGCCAGAGAAAGAGTAAAAGGATTAGTCAAGATAAAATTAACTTAGCTAGCCAATCTAGGAGACTCTCTATTGGATATCCTCCCTGTTGGAGGGATAAAGGCAGCTTGTTGAAGTTTCATGTAGCTTATTTAATTAAATACGCAAAAAACAGACCAGTTTTCTTGTTCTGATGCATTAGAGCAAAAATACTTGCCCTTTTACCTACTTAACTAAATAAACTACTTAAAACTTCCATGAGGTGTCTTTATTCCTCCCACAGGAAGGGCATCAGAGAAAGATAGAGAGAGAGTCTCTTAAATCTGCTAACTAAAGTGATTTTATCCAGACTAACCCTCTGTACTCTGTTTCTTGTTTGTCCTGTCACCCACTGGGTCACAGGTGGGCTGCCAGACCTGACTCCAGCTTTCTGGAGTACCTCTGTTACATTATATAGTGTAGAGATTAAATAGCAGGACCGACACCTTGTTGGATGGCATCAACACATCAGCAACTGCTGATGATTAGGGTCTAGCATAAGCAGGAATTTTAAAATTAAACAACATAGTCTGAAATGTAGGAAATGACATTCAATGGTGCAAAAGCAAGGTCCTGCACCTGGGCAGCAGCAACAACTTCAGTACAATAAAAAGACATGGAGAGATTCATCTTAAAACAACTGAACAGTACAAGGACTTGGAGGTAATTACAAATGGCAACCAAGGTCAATAGGATGATGGGCTGCATCTCCACAAAGACAGACTACAGAAATAAGGAAGTCCTTTTCTCACTCTGAAGCACACTTCCAAGGCAACTTTTGCATATTATATTAAATTGTGGAGAATGTGCATGAGGAAGTGAAGCCATTAGAGAAGATGCAGGAAAAGTGAGCTAAAACTCTGAAGGGAATGGAAGGGAGAACATATAAATCAAGAACTATCTAATTAAGATGAGGATGTGCTTCCCAGAATAAAGAATGGAGAGGGGAAAATAATATGGGTCCATCAGGCTATTAAAAACTTTGTGAAGGAAGAGAAATGAAAAACAGTGGTAGGGGAGGAGGACACAATTCCCCAAACAAAAAAAAAACTTCAAGAAACACATAAAATACTTTTTCAAACAGAGGATGGAGGGAAAGTGAAACATGCTTGTGGAATGGTAGCTGAAGTTTACATTAGTGGGTGCATTAAAAAGGGCATGGGACAAGTGAAGGATGGAAGGAGACAGATACATGGTGCTAGGTACAACAATTATACTGACTAGGTAAACGCAAGCACCATCTAAAGCCACGTTAGGTTTCCCATTCTCCTATATTTCCTAACCTACAGTTACAATGACTATTTGCCATGCTGTCATATTGTTTGATAATTAACGTAAATGACATAAATTCTGCATTATCATGTCACAGACATATAACAGACTAAAACAATGAGTAAAAAGGTTAAAAAAAAAAAGGAAAAATCGAGCAAGGCTAGACTTTCCACTGTGTGATTCCTTAAACCTCTTGTATTAGAGGCGACGTGGGATATATGCAAATGACCCTTTAAGGACATCAGGTGTATCAGCTAAATGGCAATTTTGAATGTCCATGACTTTTTTCTTTTAAGTCTATTTATGGACAACTTTATGCCAATAAAGCCAACCCCCATTAGATATAACAGAAGTAAAACCTAGCAAGATTAAATTATTTTGCCTTGTGAAGATTAAATGGAAAGCCTCTGAAAAAGAGCAGATGATTTGATTATTCACTATTTGAATTCTTGGTTTGCCAAGAGCTTTGAAAAAAAGCATTAGAATGAAACTGAAGTTGAAAACAAACGGGTAAAAACTTCACATCCCCACTGTCATAAGTACACATGCTACACTGTGCAAGGTTCCCTGATCTTGAAGGATCAAAGATAATTTGTTTAACTGTAGAACATTTTTTTACCAAAATGGAGACAAATTCTTTGCTCTCAAATGGCACCCTTGTCAGGTACTACAAGAGTTCAACACACCATTAAGCAACAGCAATACTTTATGGGTTTATTTCAGTGGAAAGCATGGAGGTCAAGACTAACACCATGTTACAGCAATAAATCCTTACAATATGAAATCGCATGTTTTTGTTTCGTGGGATACACACAGAAATCATCACCATGAAGTTGGAACCCCCCCCCCTGCAAAAAAAAAACTCTCAGATTCTTAATGAAGGGAAGTGTGGAACAGTACCATTCATCAAGTGCATTTTGAATTACCATTTCTGGGAAGTGGAAATCCAAAAACCTAGACTTTAAAGCACCAGATCAAGTCAAGATCCATTCCCCTGCACCCCGCCCCCATACTTAATATAACTTGAGACTTTCCTGCAACTTGAACACATTCATACATGTACATTTACAGAGACATGGTTTCAGAGCAATGAAAGCACCCCCCTCTATTCCCACTGGCAACTGTGTCAGGAGTACAGTATTTAAGGATATAATCATCTGAAGACAAATTCCACTAGACACCACATTTGAGCTCCTAGATGTTCAAATCACCATAAAGAAGATTAATTGCCACTTCAAAACTAGTGATAGAGCATGCCTCTTTGTCCCATTCTGAGAATAGCTATCTTAGCATACTAGTTCAAATCCACATTAAACCTCATACCTTTTGACTGGATGACTCATATTATCCAACAATAAACGGACTAACCTACACTGCCAGTAGAAGTTATGCTCAGTGCCTCCTTCACAAAAGAAATGCTCACTTTCTTTCACAAATAATTAACCATCCTACTAGAGGCCCCAAATTCCTATTCATCTAGTCATCACAAATATGTCCAGTTCTTGCACATCACCATATGTATCATCCTGCCTTGTAAATCAGATAACTTAGTGACCTTTTCCTTTAAAACAGGTGGTACTTCCCTGTAACTATCTCTGTGTTTAGGGATTTCTCAAAAGCAAAACATCTTCAGTTACCTGATGACCAAAATAAATTCCACTGTAATGCTCTTCAGGCTGATCCCATTTTTAAAGTTGCTACCTATGCCGCTGACTTCAATTCCCAATTAAATACCTGTATTGATAAGGCAATCCCTACCTCCAACAAATATATAGAGAAATTTAAAAACAAACCTTATGGAGGAATGCTTGTATATCTACATTATATAACAAAAGAAAGTAATTCCGTAATGCTTAGAAGCTCTCTCATTCTAACTACCTTAGGAGCACACTTACACAAATTAATAAAGAATTTAAGGGAATCATTAGGAACTCAAAATTGAGTATGAACTTAAAATAGCCACTAAAAACAATGTTAGGAAGTTAAGAACCAACACCCAACAATGTTCATAGTTAGTTCACAATAATACTGCACTTACTGACCCAACAGAAGCAGACAATATCCTAGCAGACAAATTTAATGCAAATTTTATTCCAGCCACAGTTATAGCTATTCCACAGCACCAGCCACCCCCTTCAATTAATATAGAACAAGTCCTCCTAGCTCTCTCAAAAGCTAAGAACAAACCATCCAGTCCCCTCATAAATAATATACAAGGTTGTCCAATTATCAGTGCTAAATATGGCCTATTTGAACCCCATTTAACCTCTTTAATCTAAGCTTCTCCACTGATTGATTTCCTCAAGCCTGGAAAACAGCTTTTATAATGCCATTATACAAGGGTGACCCAAGCACAAATCCTGGTAACAAAAGACCAATTAGTCTCACTAGCCTCGTTGTTTAATCTATGCAGCATATTACGTCAGACGTCATTAATCTGGACATTGAAAATCTCTTAACCCAGGACACTCATCAATGTGGCTTTGTAAAAGGAAGGTCCTCCCTCTTTAGCTGCATTAATTTATTTGAAAAAGTGAAGCAGTGGATAGCAGTTATGTAGTACATATAGCATACTGGTACCTGGGTAAGGCCTTTGGCACTATATCCCATGCAGGCATGAAAATCTGAATATAAACCTTTATGTTTTCTGATGGATAGAAAACTGGTTGTCAGGTGCCACTTCTGAAAGCAAAAAATTTACTGGTGGTGTACCACAGATTTCAGTGTTTGGCCTTCTCGTATTTGGCATCTATTTCTCAAACATTCAGACAAACACTCTTAGCTTATGGTCATCCGAATTTGTAGAGGACTGGTGTTGGTATTCACTCTTCCATGACCTCACAGCTGCTCCAACCTGAAATAGACCGTGTAAATAACTGATGCAAGGACAATGGTTTTAAATTAAATAGGAAAAAATTTAATAGGGGTAGTTTTGGTAAATATTAACATTCCATATACAACAAAGGTGACACCCTCACTCCCAAGTCAGACAATGTCATTAGAGACCTAGGCACTGCTGTTGATAATTCTCTTCATAATTCCTTATCATTTGACCATCATGTCTACACAGTAGTACAGAAAGACTGCCATTTGGCAAGTCTGATTTCCAAAGGCATCTCCACTACAGCCAAAGAAGCCTTAATTGCCCTTAGCTAGTTATCTCATTGAACCCAATAGAGAATATAATGCACCTTTTATTCCTCCTTGTTGATAGAGTTAGTCCCACTAAGCTAGCAGCCTCTTTTCAGGGGCAATCCACGGTGATATTTATATTACTAGACTCTTTTGGCATGTATTTGTCTGAACATATCACTCATCTTGAGAGACCCTCAAAGACTCCAAACTAAAAAGGCCAGTGACCTCAAAAATCTTAGTTATCAGGAAAGACTAGCAGTTTTCTCCATCTCTCTCTGCACTCAGTCTCTTATAGACTCCTCCAAGCCATGAATGATCCAACCCTCTTTGACCTCCTAGTCCTTCATGGAAAAAAGAATACCTGAAATAGCCAACCTTCATCAACAGATAAATAAGATGTCAGCATGGAATATGTATCGCAGTTTATCCCTCACCTCTGAAATAAAGTTCTACTACATCACAAACAATGTGGCATCATTGCCAAACTTAAGGTAAACCAAGAAAACTGGAGAGGTAACCTCAAATTTTCCTCTTGTCTATCTTGTTATGCCCTCCTTAAGGCTGGAGAGAACGTCTTAATAGGTGATTTTGTCTAAGTTTATAATGGTCCACAGACTGATTTCCTACCACTTACCTATGACTCTTTGAGACCTTAACCTACTCTAAAGTCACAACACCTCGGATAGGTTATAAATTTTCATAGAAATGGGCCTTCACCTTAGTGCAACTTACTGAAGAGACACATGATGTACCTAGTACTGTCAGGAGAAAGTACAGTTTTGTACCTACCATAAATGTAGATGTTCGAGTGCTAATACAGCTGCAGTCATAACAGATGGGTTCTCCTGCTGTCAGGCGGGTCCTCGGTCGGCCGAATTCCAAAGTCTAGGCCGGGCGTCTGTTGTCGTCGCTTCTTCCCTGATGTCAGTGCGACAGGGGTATAAAAGAACCAGCCGACGCCATTTTCTTCAGTTTTTCTTGCCCCAGATGTCAGGTGCCCCCAGAAAGAAGGCAATACATAAAATTATGTAATAATGCAATGCAATATAATCAAAGACCAGTAGGTGCAAGCAAATACACCATAAAAGAAGAACCCTAGAGGGGAAGGAGGGAGGGAAACCTGGACTGCAGCTGTATTAGCACTCGAACATCTACATTTATGGTAGGTACAAAACTGTACTATGTTCATCGTGCATACAGCTGCAGTCATAACAGCTGGGTAGAATCCCAAAGCTAAGAAAGGGGTGGTAGGCACTAGGTAGAGCTAGGAGGAGCCAAAATGCCCTGCAAGACTGTAGTGGCAAAGCCTGCTCTAGATTTGGAGTATAATGGTAGGTTGTAGTGCTTAGAGAAGGTATGCACAGAACTCCAAGTGGCTGCTTCTAAAATATCCTTGGTAGGGACTCCTCTGAGAAAGGCTGCAGAGGTGGCTGTGGCCCTGGTAGAATGAGTTCTAATGCCTGTAGGTACAGTTTTGCCATGAAAGGAATAGCAAAAGCGTATGCAGTGGGCTATCCATTTTGAGATTGTCTGTTTGGATATTGACTTTCCTTGAACTCCTACCGCATAGGCCACAAAAAGCTGTTCTGATTTTCTGAAAGGTTTTGTTCTGTCCAAATAATAACGTAGTTGTCTGTGGATGTCCAAGGAATGCAGTAATCTCTCCCCTTTGTTTTGAGGATTAGGATAAAAAGTAGGTAAATGTATGGCCTGATTTAAAGCTACCCTGGATACCACTTTAGGCATAAAGGACGGACTGGTACGTAATGAAACTCTGTCCTGATGGAAGATGATAAAAGGCTGGACAGCCATAAGAGCCTGTAGTTCTGAAACTCTACGAGCTGATGTGATAGCCAGAAGGAAAGCTGTTTTCCAGGACAAATATTGTAAATATGATGCGGCAGCTGGCTCAAAAGGAGGCAAAGTCAGTTTTCCCAGAATGAAATTAAGATCCCAAGCAGGTATTGGTTGTTTTCTTGGAGGTCTTAAATTCTTAGCCCCTCTGAGGAACTATCTTAATAGAGGGTGAGAGAATAAAGGTGGATCAGTGTTGTATTCTGCAGAAATGGCTGAGGCATGGATTTTGATGGAGGAGAACGAAAGTCCATTGCTTAGTAGTTCAGTCAAATATTGTAGTATTTGAGGTAAATTCAGTTTTCCAGGGCACTGGCCCTTTTTCTCATTCCAAACACAAAAATGTTTCCATTTTGCAGAGTAAGCTTTTCTAGGTGATGGCCTTCTGGCCTCCAAAATGACATCCTGCACCTCCTTGGAGAGCAGGGCCTGCTGCGATGCTAAGGAATCTTCCATGCGGCTAGATTGAGTGTTTTCAGCTGACTGTGAAGAGATTTGAAGCTGTGCTGAGTCAGAAAAAGAGGCATTAGAGGCAGGGTCCATGGTGGGGAATGTGTCAGGCTCCTCAGGAGTGGGTACCAATGTTGCCCTGGCCAGTCCGGAGCAATGAGGATCATCTTTGGTCTGTCTGCTCTGGTCTTCAATAGGACTTTGGGAGGCAGAGGAAGAGGTGGGAAGGCATAAACTGTCATTGATGTCCAACTGAAAGAGAGAGCGTCCACTCTCCAGGCCTTTGGATGGAAGATCCTTGAGCAGAATTTTGTCAATTGATGGTTTTTGTGGGAGGCAAAGAGATCTATGTCTGGCCTTCCCCATTCTTGGGTTATTTCTGTAAAAACTTTTGGATGCAACTTCCATTCGTGTGGATCTGTCATATTCCTGCTTAGGTTGTCTGCCAGCGTGTTTTCCTTGCCTGGCAAGTACTGTGCTTGTAGTTCCATTTGTAAGTCCATGGCCATGTTCCAAAGTGACATGGCCAGTCTGCATAGGGGATAAGAGTGTGTTCCTCCCTGCTTGTTTATGTACCACATAACTGTGGTGTTGTCTGTTCTTATCAGTAGCTGGCCTGGTTGTAGAAGGTCCTTGAAAGCTGTAATAGCATTTATCACTGCTAGCATTTCTTTTTGATTGACGTGAAGGTGCTTTTCTTTTTGGGTCCATTTGCCCTGAATGCACCGGTCTGTCATGTGCGCCCCCCAAGCGTAGTCCGAGGCGTCTGTTGTGATGACTTGATTTGCTTGAGGCTTGCTGAATGGAAGACCTGTGTTTGTTTGGCATGCTTGAGCCCACCACAGAAATTCCTTTTGCAGACATGGAATTAGTGGTATTATTGTTTCCAAACTATGGCTGTGTTGAGACCATATGTTTTTTAGGTACCATTGTAGTTTTCTCATATGCAGCTTTGCACATGGGATTAGTAAGATGCAAGATGCCATGAATCCCAGAGCCTGCAGGATTTTCCTTGCAGTCAGCCTGGTGCAATTTGCTAGTGTTCTGAAATAATGAATTAGTTGTCCCTGCTTTTCTGGCGTGAGGTAGGCCATCTGGGTGTTTGTGTCCAAATTGGCACCCAGGAAAATTATCTTCCGAGAGGGTATTAGTCTTGATTTCTCTTTGTTGACCGTGTATCCTAGAGAGTTTAATAACATTATTACATAAGCCAGATGTTTCAGAAGAATGTGCTTGCTGTCCGCTTGGATCAGGCAGTCGTCCAAATAAGGGTATATTTGTATCCCTTAAAGTCTGCAGTAGGCAATTACTGATGCCAGGCATTTCGTGAATACTCTGGGCGCAGTAGATAAACCAAAGGGCAATGCAGAGAATTGATAATGGGTTGAACCTGCAAGAAATCTGAGGTATCTTCTGCAATTTTGTCTGATAGGGACATGCAGGTATGCCTCCTTGAGGTCCAATGTTACCAGCCAAGACTCCTTGCCCAGCATGGGAAGAAGTTGCTGTAGAGTGAGCATCTTGAATTTTGGTACGAGTAGGAATGTGTTTAGGATGGAAAGATCCAAAATACGTCTCCAATCTTTTCCCTTCCTTGGCACCAGAAATAGCCTGGAATAAAAACCTTGACCTTGTTCGTGCGTAGGTACCTCTTGAATAGCTTTTATGTTTATAAGATCTGAAATTTGCTTTTGTGCCTCTGCCCTTTGATTGTGTGGCAGGTTTGGCATGCCTTTCATTTTTGGAAGGGCATGAAAATGGAATTTGTAGCCTCTGTTTCTAATGTTCAGGATCCATTTGTCCTTTGTGACAATATGTCAATTTTTTGAGAATAGTGCCAGCTTTCCTCCTAAGGGGGCTGCCATTTGAGACCTGGTTGGCATGCAAAGGGGAAAGTCATTGGTTTTGCTTTCTGAAAGATTGCGAGTTGTCCTCACCACCTCTTTGTGTAGGAGCTTGCCATTGTCTGCCTCTGTACGAGCCTTGTGTTTGTCCTCTGCCCCTCCCGCGCCTGTATCTGCCTCTTTGGGGTCTGTCTGTGGCAGGAAAGGACCAGTTTTTGGAAGGCCAATTTCTACTAAAACGTGGGGGTTGAACCTGCAGAAATTCTTTCACAGTTTGCATTGATTTAGCCTTTTCCTCCATTTTCCGTAATACTTCCTCAGCATTTGCCCCAAATAGTACATCCTTTTGAAGAGGGGCGTCTAGTAATTTAGCTTTGACATGATCAGGCAAGGCTTGTTCCTTGAGCCAGGCATGCCTACGTATGACTGAGCCTGTAACAGCAGCTCTACATGAGGCATCTAGAGCATCAAAACCGCATTGTAAGGTATGTTTACCCACTTGTTCTGCACTATGCATCAAATCCTGCAACTCCTTCATGTCTGGTTGTTCAGGTTGTGACATTTTACTTTTCAATTGAGATAACAGAAACTGTTGGTATTTTAGCATATGAAACTGACAGTTTAAGGCCCTCATGGATAAGGTAGCCGAGGTATATACCTTTTTTCCCCACCTTTCTAAGGATCTGGAATCTCTCTCGGAAGGCAATGGATTTTTGGCAATGGAGGTCTTAACTCCCTTGGGCCCCTGTGAGATGGTTTCTAGGTCAGCAGCATGGCTTTTGTATAGAAATTGGTGTGAGTCACGAACCCTGTAGTACCTGTCAGGCTTAACTGGAGCTGGAGGAAGAGAGTCCGGGTTAAGGCAGGCCTCCGAGTAAACATCATCTAGGATGTCCAGGACAGGAGGTATAGCCAGAGGCCTGTGCTGGGGTAACAAAAGAAATTCCCTGAGCCTTTTCTTGGAATCTGAATAATCCTGGCCTTCCCAGTGGAAGTGTTCCCTTAAGGTATGCAGAGTTTCACCAAATGAGTAATCCTCAGGGGGGGATACAGAAGGAATAGATTCCTCTGCATCAGAGTCTTCAAAAGGGGAGTAAGATTGTTCCTGATAATCAGAGTGCTCTGAAATAATGGAGCCCTGATTAGAGGAGGGGGAATCTTCCTCCACTCTGGGTCTTTTGTCTGGAAGTGGCTGAGAACCTCCGATTAGAGTAATTAAATCCTCAGCCATTTTAAGCATCTGTTTCTTAGGCAAGGGGCCTGGAGATGGGCCCTGTGTAGCTGGTCTCTTAGGGTGCATGCTAGCTTTAGACTTGGTGAAAGCCTTGATGGAGAAAGAAGAGGAAGGTCTGAAGACACCTTGAGTGGAGGTGGACCTGTCCACATTCTGTGTTTCAACGCTAAGCGTGGCTTCGGTATCTGTAGTCAGGGTGTGGGTCGAGGAGCCTGCGACCTCGGGTACAGGAAGCACCGCCAAAGATGTGTCATCGGTAATCAGGGGCTGCGTAGGCGCCTCGCTGAGAACCGGACCGCGTGTAGACGGCTTTGGTGTGGTGTCGGTATTGGCCATGGACCTCGAGTGAAGGTCCTTGTCTTTTCGTTTTTTAGACAAAACCGGAGTCGGAGTATCAGCCGACATTGTATAGTTAAATGCTTTCCCAAAATAATGCTGGGCGAACTCCGCCCGACACTTAATAGTGCGTTTGTTGAATGTAGCACAAAAGCGACAGACCGAGACATCGTGGTCTGGGCCTAAACAAGGTATACAGAGGGAATGGAAATAATTATGCGGTATTTGCTTCCCACAAGAAATACAATTATTAACTTTGTCTGACATCGGTCTGAGGCAAGAAAAAGTTTCCCCAACGGGGTACTTAGCTTTTAAGAAGACTTCGGTTCCAAATTTTTCGTAATCTCAGGAGCTGGCCGACCGGCACTTGCGAACTGCTTCTGGCACCGCGCGGCAAGAAAGACTGAAGAAAATGGTGTTGGCTGGTTCTTTTATACCCCTGTCGCACTGATGTCAGGGAAGAAGCGACGACAACCGACGCTGGACCTAGACTTTGGAATTCGGCCGACCGAGGACCCGCCTGACGGCAGGAGAACCCATCTGTTATGACTGCAGCTGTATGCACGATGAACATCATTCCTCAAGTAGTACAAGTCATGGCACCAACAACTAACACAAAATATTTGTAGCTGGCATTCTAGAAGAATGAAAAGAATAACTGCAGAATTCTAAACATGCAGTGGCTGTTCAAGAAATGTCTTAGCCCAAGAAGGATTCAAGCTGGTGAATGGAGCAATTTCACCAACAAAAGCTGCTGTCCAGTATGCAGGATTGCAGTACGACTAATTTAAACTTTATAAAGATAAAAACATTAGGGAGGTAAAATAACCAGAAAGCAATGTACACTGAGTGCTGATGCAAAGAACCAGTGGCGTCACTGTACAAATGCCAGTAACAATGGTGCCACATCAATATTGCACACACTAAGTAGCATATAATTGCATTCAAAGAAAGCAAGTGTGGTAGTCCATGTGTCTGGGGCTAGTACTAGGATTGCTTATGGCAGCTGTCGTGGGGTTGCTGGATATAGAACATACATAAACATTCCTCTCTATGGCAGCCTCTATTCTGTTTGTCTCTCTTCCCCTGACCTCAGGTATCCAATTAATACAGTTGCATGGTACAAACCCTAAGTGGAGACTGAGGAATCTGCCCCACAGGTGTAGTCAGGGTAATGCCCCAGGTGGCATAGGAAATAATGGGTGAAAGAGTAATGAAAATGGCTGATATTTGACAGGTATGACGGAGGCAAAACACTATAATTTAAAACCTAATGTACTTGCCAAAAGGAGATGCAGAATTTCCTCAGTATTCTGGACAAATTTCTCCTGTCTTTATAAACACCACCTCATGTTACCCCTGAAAATGATCCACAGGCCCAGTGGGATTAACCCAATCAAAGGTAGGTAAACAATTAAAGAAACACTATAATATGCCAGATGTTTACCAAATTACACTGGCTATAGACACATCTAAGACATGGATAAAACTACCGAAACAAGGGCCAGGTTTCAGATAAGAAATACTGGAAACAAACTACTTACAAAAAGAGAGAGCTAGTGTTCTGAGATTATGAGGGAGGCAGAATTTAGATCAGAAGCAGGGAGCTATTTCTGAATATTCATTGTGCATCACATTCAACTTATTCAGCTAGTTATGCCAACCACAATCTTTTTTTTTTTTTTTTTTTTTTTTCTTCAATAAAAGAGAGTTTTGCACTTGGTAGATTTTGACAAAATGATCTAGTACCTCATGAACATCTGCAGACAACAGACAAGGTTATCTGGAAAGAACAACAGAGAAATTGAAAACAAACATCACAAAAATCAGCAAATACACCCATTAATCAAGTCTGCAAAAAAAAAAAAACAGGAGGAAGAAGGGTTCCCACATGAGGTTCCATCAAGTACTAGTGAGAAATTTACAGAATTTTGGTATTAATGGAAAAATAAGACAGTAAAAAGATCAGATAAAACCAAAGGAATCTGGAAAGTCATGCAGAAAAGCCATTTACACATTAAATGAACAAATAAAATTAATAGGTGGGGCAGTAAGTTAACAAAAATGGAAAAAATATGGATTGTTGGTGACCGATAATGAATAAAGGAATGTTTAGCAAACATTTCTGTTCAGCATATCTGAAGAAGGAGAAGAATGGAGGGTTACAAACATAACAATGCCTATGGTAAAGGTAGAATAAAGTAGTACAACAGCTTTAAGAAATGGGCATAGTCTAAAATCAATGCCTGCCACCTGATCTCGCTTCCAACCCATTTCTAGTGCACTAAAGGTTTCATGCTATGAATATCACCCTAGTCTCAGTCTCAGCACACAGCCACTGTGGCAACTTCTGCAGCTAAACACTGTTGGGACTGACCTCAGTTCCCTGGAAGTTGAAAAGATTCAGAGAGAAATCCAAAACATGAAAGTGAACTGGGGAATGCAAAAATGAAGAGACTCATCCCAAAATTCATGGAGAATGGAAAGAACATGATGCCACTAAACACAGTTGATTATCAAGGAATTATTCCTGAAAGAAATGCAGAATATTTTAAAGTGTGCAACTCTGAAGAATGTTTGTGTAGTACTTTGGACTACGCTGATATTGCTAATTGTCAAATGTACACTCAACATTATGCAACGAAAGATAAATGTTATAGAAACCATAAGTGTTAACACATGCTCCCCAGGGAACTTTCCTTCAACATTTGCAAAGCAAGTAAACTGCAGAATCAATATTCATTCTCGCTCTGTGTAGTTACTGTTGTACTTAATACAGTAATGCTCAGTTGACAAGTATACAACAGACTTGCTTTGAGGCTGGTCCATGTTCTACAACCATTTTCTGGGATGCAAAGCAAAAAGCAGCAAGACAGGAAGGAAAGAAAAGAAACAAAAGAAATGACCTAGTACACAAAATGAATGGCATAATTTTGGAAGGATGGCTGCGTGATGAACATGAAACAAAAAAAAAAAAAGTGCTTCTATGCAACAAAAGAGCTAATCTGCAAACATGTAAGAACAAGTTAAAATATTTATTGGGCACAAAATTTATTAAAGGGAAATGCAAATGATTTTTGCAAACACACTGGCTTGGGAGTTACATATATATGTTTACTATCAAAATTTCAAGGTTACTTACCTCAACTATTCACATCCCCGACCCAGAACAACGAAACAGCATCATGCTGATTGCTTAGAATGTCGATTCTTTTCGAGGAAAGAATCGACATTCGACAGCTCACCATCCAGAAAAAAACATACGCTATGAGGTGGAAATTTTCCTACCATTTTGCGGGATGGCAAGCCCCCTTGCACACTCACACCTCCTGCTACTTATATATTCTACCTCCAAGATCGCACTACAGTGAGGAAAAGGGTAATTTTCCCAATCCCCACTGCAGTGTGATGCACCTCAAAACACTGACACTCCAAACTGCAAACATAGTCTCCATTAAGACATTTCAAAGTCGACAGGAATTGTGTTCGCAGTTTTGCCTCTCTGCCGCTCTGTGTTCATCCTTCTCACTGTCGAGGTAAGCCACCTTGGCATTTTGATTGTAAACCATACACACACACATTGTATGTATATATATATATATATATATATATATATATATATATATATATATATATACATATATACATACATATATACATATACACACACACACACCACATATGTGTGTGTGTGTGTGTGTGTGTGTGTGTGTGTGTGTGTGTGTGTGTGTGTGTGCGCGTGTATATATATATATATATATATATATATATATATATATACTTGTGTGTGCGTGTGTGTATATACACATACACACAGATATATATATATATATATATACACACACACACACACACACACACACACACACACACACACACACACACACACACACACACACACACACATATAAATATATATATATATATATATATATATATATATATATATAAATCTTGAATTTCAGTATTTCGTGACCATAAAGGTGAATTTTTAAAATGTCGCAAGTGCATAATTGCGAATTTGAATATTTTGAATTTGTGGTTATGGCTTTACGTTATGTGACGTGCTCTGTTTGGTTTGGATGTTGTTCAGTGTAGTGTATGGATTTACATGGAATGTAAGGTAATTGAGTGTTTTGTAAGGGTTTTGGATGGGAGTTTGACTGTATGTGAGATTGTTTGTATGTTGTATGTGTGGGTTAGGGTAGGAAGGTGAATGTATGGGTGTGTAATTGTTGGATGTGTTGGTGTTTGTCAATGTGTGTGTGTGTGTGTGTGTGTGTGTGTGTGTGTGTGTGTGTGTGTGTGTGTGTGTGTTCGTGCTGTGGAATGTCTGGGTGTGAGTGTACTGTCTTTTACTGTTTGTGCGATCTCGGAGTTAGTATATATAAGTAGGGGGGTGTGGGGGGCTTGCCTCCCTGCTTATGTGTAGTGTAGGTATGTGGTGTTTTGTTTTTTTGTGTTTGTTTTTTTTTTGTAGTGTGGGTGTTGTGGTTTATGTGTGGTGTGGTGTATGCTGTGTGTTCGGGATTTGTAGTTTTGGGATTGTGAAGGTTCGGTATTTGCAGGTTTCAACTTTATGGTCGAGATTTCAGTATTTCATGATTATGAAGTGGAACCATATGTTATATAAATGATTAATATAAGACAACATAAGGATTTTTTCAAAAAGCAAACAAAAAATATCATACCATATTAAGATGTATTTTATAAAACAGTTTCTCAAAAGGTAACACACATGAATTACAGAAAAACAAAGACAGTAATTGCAGACTATACACGAGCTAAATAAGAAGTAATATATACTTATGTTGGTGTATTATAGGCAAGAAGTAACAGTGTTTGATAATGTGGGCAGTTCTGGATCATTCAGAGGCTTTCTGAGGTTTGAAGTCAAAGATGGAACAAGGTCGCCTAGTGTTAGGATCTCTGTCTTGCAGCTTAGGGGTCCATGGATTGATCCTGATCTCTTGTTACTGTTTGGAGTTTGTATGTTCCCTTGTTGTCAGAGTAGTTGTGTACTCTGTTTTTCTCCACATCATAAAAGCACATGGCTGTGTGTGTGTTTTAAGACATGCATATTTATCCTCTTCATTAAGGCCCCTCTTGTGGCTTAAAAGGGGCCATAGAACATTAACCTCATTAACAAATGACAACTTCACTGAAGTGTCCATACTACCCACCCTGGTGTTAATAACCTTACAAAAATGGATTGCAACATACTTCTGTAAATGTTTTCAAGGTCTACAGTACTGTCCATATGGGACCCATTCATTCCTCCACAGTATTTACATCCCTCTCGCTCATTTACTCCCCCATGGATGCAAAAGTCAGGTGTTAGGAAGTGGACCAGTTAGCAGATTCTGCATTACTAACATCTCCATTCCACTTGCAACCTGCAAACTCCAGTACAGCTGCATTTTGGGAGGTGTGTAAGCACTTCTGCACATACACAGTTTCCAATTAAGTGACAAACTGTGCAAAGTGTGGGCATACTTTGCTCTTCATGCTGTGGTGACACACCTGCATTCTTGAAGCTGCATCCCTCCCCCCAGGATGGCCAAGCCAGCACTGGTTGCTCATATCCTCCCAAACTGATCCTTTCAGTGCCTCTGCCATCAGTCAAACACTGGTCATATGGGGTTCAGTCATGCGTTTATCCCTGTGTGCCACAGGTCTGTCAATGTTCACAATTAAAACTATTCTTCTCATCAGTGGAATGATCTACTACCACAACACTTTAAGCACTGTTTGAACCGGACTAGACACAGCACTCTAAGTAAAGCACTATATGTTGACTTGCTTATGAAAATAAAACTCAGTCTGGCTAAGCTCTGCCTACTCTTATTTTGTTAGCAGACAAAGCCACATACACACTACACTGTATTCAATATAAAGAATTATAAAACAAGCACCTGACAACTCTAGATTGCAAACAACACTCTAGTTAACAGTATAAAGCTTCAGACCAAGTAATTTTATATTTCTAGTAAAACAGCCTTTAAAACAAGAGAAGAATGAGGAAGAGAAAATGAGGCTGGTTGTTTCGGACTGTGAAAAGTCAATTTTTTTAAATAAATTATGATGCCAAGAGAATTAACTGTCTGAAGTAAAAAGAATAACAAGAATGAAGTGTGAAGCCATCAATATCAGATATTAAACTACATTTCAAAAACGAAGATGATGGATAAGATGATCAGTAGAACACAAAGCAAAAATAACGATCATTTATTTTTAGTTTAAGATGCAAGCCATTAATATCTGTACCACTGAGGTATTATACTGGAAATGAAAGTAAGTGGCTAGAAAAGAACTAAAGTGTGCAAGTCACAAAGGTAAAAAAATAATTCCTGGATCCTAATATAAAGGACTACGATTGGGTTTCTAGTTATAACCAAGCTGCTATGTGTTTGAAACACATCACCAAGAATTTCACCCTTGAGGGTGGAATGAAGAAAGCATCTAGGTCAAGAACACATAAAAAAAAACGAGTTATGATTGGAGAGATCCAGTCCTAATTATATGTAGTACACGTAGGTGCAGCTACTCTAAACTACTACTACATTACTGGGGGGGGGGGGGTTGAGGGGGGGGGCTTAGCCGGGTGAAGTGTTTTACAGCTTTGACAGCCATAATACATTTATGCTGCCACACAGACTATGGCCAGAAGGGACTTTTCTTCAAATGAACAGCTTTCAAAGCTCTTGGACACTTCACTATGCCAGACTTTTTTGAGACAGAAAAGTGCATTACAGCTTTTAAAGTTGTTAGTGTCACATTGTTGTTATGCTCCAATGTGAAACTAGAGTTTAATGGCATTTAAAAATGCTGACCACAACTTTGGTAAGCACTTTTTTTTTGTGTCAGAAAGGTCCTTAAGACAGATGTCATCTGCACAAATTATGAGTGCAGTATTGGTGTTCCTTGTAATACCCATTTATTCAGGGTTGGGAATACTAGGGCTATCCAGCTCTAATACTATTCAGAAAAAACTACCGTGATTAATATGGATACATTTATCTTACTCAGGGCTACTTTTACCTTGCCATGCTGGCTGCAACTTCCATGTGCCCCATTTCTTTTATTATACATTTTGAAAGTGCTTTTCAAGCCATGCACATAAATTTATTAGAAAGTACTATATGCAATTAATAGCTTATTCTAGACCACTCATGTTGCTGTAAAGTTTTTCTATACTATAAGTAGAACCATGAAGCTTCTGACATCCTCACGCTGGGCCAGTAATCAAGGAGTCTGAATCCTCACCATTGACACTGGAGATAGACGTGCACATGGAATACAAATGGATACACTCAGTATTTCCAGATGTAGACTTCTGCATCAAGCACATTTTCCCTTAACAGCACACAGGGCACACACACACACACAGCCCAGGGTCCAGGTGTCTCTATCTGCCTCTCCCCAGGTCTCCAATAAGGCCCCCCAGTGGCACGGTGAAACCAGTGCTTTATGTCCCTACCTCAAATAACGGATACACACACAGGAAAGGCTGGCACAGATTACCCGCTCTTCCAACTTTGCCCAAATTATAAGGTAGGTTCACTGTCACCAGTCAGTTACTATAAGGCTCTTAAAAAAGGTACCCAATTATGCTGAGTGAAGTTAATATTAATACAAATGGTAATGTTGACCAAACAACAAGGCTTTCAAGAGTGGCCAGAGTTATCACCAAATAAATATGGGTAAATACTCTCAAAGCTTAAATATTTTCTAAGAAAGACCAGCCACAATTAAAAGTTTAAACATATTTAATAATAAATAATAAAATAAAAAATACTAAATATATATTTACAGTAACCACGAGTTCAAATCACAGGAAATACTGAAAATAACATGGTGGACAGACCCATACAAATAAAGAAAAACAAACAATCTCTACACTAGGCTTCACTATATTCCTGACTGAATCTAGGAGAACTCCTATTCCCTAATAACTTACTTGATAGAGCAAGATACAATGAAACACATGAATAGTCTTTCTAGTCAGGATCCCCAAAACAGAATATTCAATACTCCGATTACTCCCTGTAAAATATAATGTCCAAAGCAGCTTGCAAAAGGACCTCTCTGGTCACCTGACTCTAGGTTCTCACAGTATCCCCCTTTAAAGCTGAGACTGGAATTTAACATAGATGGCTACAATGCGCATCTAAATGTTTATGGCAGTGCCTGGGGCTTCCCCCTCGTTATACTGAGCTAATGAACAAAGGCTTCTTCCAGACCCACTGTCTCTGGTCCTATTCAGCACTCTGGGATACAATTTTAATGGTTTAACAGCTGATTTACATTTCCCTTATTTTTCTTAAAGTAAGCTAGCTGGTTAACCTCTGCTGTCCCAGTAGCCTCTATTAAAATATATACATTTAATTCAGTTACAACAATACATGCACATTTTTTTTTCATTCCAGCAGGGTGCACTGTTGATACATTTTAACACAGGCAAACCTCACACACATATTTTCAGCACAAGCATCTGTAGAAATCAGTTTGACATACAAATGACATACAATTATTTACAAAATTCCAGCTAGCTGTGCTGGCACAAGTCATACATCCACTGCCCTATTTCTCCTGGCATGGCTGACAGTACCTCCTATCATCACAGAGCTCTACTCCCAGGACTTCCAGAAAAAAAAATAACACCGCCCATCAGAAGTTGGCAATGAACAAAAATAATAAAACAATAAAATTAAAAAATGAATACATTAAAAAAATAATAAAGCTTAAAAAATTAAAAAAATATATTTACACATCTGCTACCATAACAACCAATGCTCTAAGACATAGTAGTGCAGTGACTGAGTCTGAACATTTGGAGTACCACATTCTGCAAAGAAAGAAAGAATATTGTGCTCTGCAATACAAAACATCCATTGTGCCTCTTATGAAAGTCTGCATCGTGTAGAACTCATCCTGTTTTGCATTGTACTAGTAAGGATCCAGTCATATAAGCAAGGTAACACCTTTACACACTGCAGTCACTGGTTTACTGCATCTATGGACAATTCTTTGATGACACACTGCAGGGCTTAGGCAAGATGAAGTTGAAGAGCCCAGAGCTGAAAATGACACCTTGTGGGCTCTTTGGCTATCTTTATCTACTGATAGATCATAAAGTACAAAGAGCACATCCAGTCTCTCTCAGAAAGACAGGGAAGAATGGACTGTACCATGACCAAGCAAAAGGATTCTTTGTATATACATTAATTTAGTGGCTATCTATTGAAATGTTGGCACCTGAAATACTAAGTGCCAATAAGCCGAAAAAAAGTCCAAAACCCCAGGGAAGATTATATGTCAAAAATTGATGATCTCCTTAAAACTTCTTTTTGTGGGGGTGGGAGGATGACTATCCCCCTGCACCCCCTCCCACTTTGTCTTTATATATACCAACTCTGAGATCACCATACCTTAGAGAATAGGGAATATTTTGAGAAATGGCATCTCAGACTTAGTATATGCAAGTCCAAACTTTTGGCCATTCAGTCTCTGTTTCAGGACTCATTCTAGCAGGTCCTGACATTTCAAATTGTTACCTTCATTTAGGCCCCTCAGATTAAGTTGACAGCAAAGATCTTTTTTCTTTTAGGGAAACAAAGGATATGGAGTAATAACCGGAGCCTTTATAATATGATGGGACCTCTTGGATGGTTCTTTACTTTGTGAAGCTTAAGACTTATTGTCTTGACACACTGCTTATTACCATGTGGGACATTCAGTAAAAGGAAGATATTGTGGTAGGTGAAGGTTGGAAATGGGACTATATTACCTATGGATATCATCAGAAGCATAGCTATGGTGGGGCAAAGCTGGTAACCAACCCAGCAGTGTGATTAGCAGATGCATTTCTTTTTTCAATTCTTTGCATTGGGACCCAGTGCTATTTCTTAGGAGACAAGGGAGGAGTCCTTGATCAAAGAGGAGACTTTTTGTGCTCCTTACCCTAGCATTGAGGGATGCCAAATTTGGGAGCAGCATCAGGAGCCAAATGAGACAGCTACAGATCTGGATATCACTGGCTTGATATATCTGTCCTGCAGGATAACCAGCCATTCATCCAATTGAAGGGACAGATAAATCCCGCAACTGCCTCCAAAGTGGGAGAGTCAGGCAAGGACTCGGAGATTAGATTGCTCACCCACGAAAAGAAGAATCCCACACCATTACTGCTGTCAATGATCCTGCCTCTGGGTTAGCAACTACTCTGATAGTTACCATGGCCACACTGATTCATTACAGATTTTTGATTATTCTGATACTGCTGGTCAAGTCAAAACAACAACTTATTTGGGCTCCTCTGCATCCTTGAAAAGATGGGCTATGGAGTTTGGAATTCAACACTGACATTCTTTTTCCATGTTCTCCAGAAGATTTTTTTACTGATGAGCAGAAAAACATGAGATCTATCAAAGTGAGCATTAACAATGTTTGATGATGTTCTTAATGAAATCTGTAGACACAACCAGGCATCATGATGAAAAGTTATGCTGGCGCCTGCTGCCCTACTGTAACCAACAGCAGAGCAGTGAGAGATCCACTGCGAGACTGCCAATAGATGCCATGGCTAACATCTCCGATTGCAGTTTGAGCTTCAGCTATCAATCAAGCAACTCTTCATTTACTGGAATCTTGGCATGTCAGACAGATAAGCTTATCAGCCTCAAAGACAACAGGAATGCAAAAGCATGTTTCTAAAATATGTCCTTGGCCTCTGATTCACTATCAGGGAGAGAGATAGTAGAACTCTGCAGTGCAGAAATCTTCAAGGACTACAGCAGCACCAATGGAAAATGATCTGTGAGTCAGTACTCAGCATGCCCACTCTTTGGGAAGACAGAAAATCTTGTCTGATCTCCTTAGGACAAGTGCCACAACATCAGGATTTTCCGGAGTACATCTGACCATCAAACACAGTATTCTGTCAACAGAATGGATCACACAAGAAAAAGGTTGAGGGGACCAGGACCAGAATGATTCTTGCAGGATCCTTTGGTGGGAGACAATGGAGTATTTGGTCCACCATTCTTTCTGCCTTATGATCTCAAGGACGTCCCTAAACCTTGAGTAATATGTGGAGATGGTGGGGAACAGTCATCCTCATTTTTGTCACTATTTACAGTTGGAGGAAACTGCTGGGAGTAGTCTAAGTGCCTCCTCTTGCACTTGTGCCTCCTGTTGAGCACTGGAGATGATCATTCTGGGAATAATGAAGCAGCTTGTACTGAACCAAATCCCTGGGATTGATAATGCAAAGGCTTTCTGACTCCTCTTTTAGACTAAAAGATGGTGGGCCAGGTAAAGAAATATCTGTTTTTGTGGCAGAGGTCAAAGCAGGCAATGAAGCTAGCAAATGGAGGACAGTCTGCATCATTACTGCTGATGCCAACAGTGATGCCACATTTAAGGTTGATGGCACTAGCCCCTAATTCCTAAGCCATTCAAGGATAGCATTCACACAATGTATTGACCGAGTCCAACACAGACAAAGGGACAAAATAACCCACTGATCATGGGCCTGATGACAAGATCCCTGCACTTAAAACAATGCCAATCATTTCAACATCAGCAATGGCATACAGAACACCAGTGCTAAAGATGACCATGAATGGCTGACTTGGAGTCCTAAGAAACTCCAGATACCTACAACAATTGACAGTGAAGTCACTGCTACAGCCAGCAAAGGTGACAAAGAAGGAGTTGATTGAAAAGGTTTTCATCCCAATAACAGTCAACAAGAACATATCTGTCAATGTAGCATTGGACCTGCTTGTTGAAGCCCAGCTTCTCCAGCACTGGTGAGTAAACAAGGGCCATGGTTCAGAGATGTCCTAGCCAAACAAAAGGCAAACAGGGCAAAGAAATGCCTATGACTACCCAAATACTAGAGACAGCGAGACAGACAGAGAGAGAGAAAAAGAAGAAAAAACATACTTTCTGCCACCTTTTTCTTCACTACTGCCTGCCAACCATCAGTCGCTCTTGGTGAATTGTCCCATTTACTACATCTTCATCAGATATGAGCACCAACTAAGAAGGGCTGCCACTTGGGCAGCCATCCGAAAATTTTTAGACTTGGCCCCTAACCTCACAGCACACATCCTATAACATCATTAAGAACATAACATTCACTTCAACAAGTGACTGCCTCTAGGAGCCTTTCACTCCCAAAAGGTCTCTGGTATCCAACAGGGATCAACTTACTATGGAACCATGCACCCCTGGTAATTATCCCCATTCTCTCTCACTGAAGATAAGCAAGACTGCAATGTCTCATCATTTCTCCCTTCCCCCTGCTAGTTCCAGCAGGTGTCTGATCTGCTAACTGCACCCTAGTCACCTACATAGTAATCAGGGCTTTATTGCTCTTTGGCCATGGAGATGGCTAGAAAAAGGACATTTGTTATTGAACTTCATAAAACCATATATAATTTTTTCACAGTAAATTCAACAACATTAATGGAATGATCCCCAAATACTGCAGCAGAAGGTGATCTGAAAGGAGTAATTCTTCATCCATTTAAAAAATAAAAAAAATCATAAGTTTTTACAAGTTTAATCACGGATTTCTCAAACAAAACCCTGAATGAAATCTGAGACACCTCAGAAAGAGAAATAAGTATCGTTTGCCTCTGGATTTTTAGCAACAGGGCATGAAAAGGAATTTTTCACTCTTAAAGACTGGCAAACTGTCTAAAATACAAATAAAAGAATTGATTTGACCTGAAAAATAGATCAGATCAGTTTGAATACATGCAAATGGCCAAATGTACATTAAATTTATATTTAAAGTGAGAAATCTTTCTCGGAAAAAAAATGAACTTTTTACGAAGTACAACCTTGAGCTACTTCCCAGATGTTAGCAGAAATGTAGCACTAGAGATGTGGTGAATTATACAATAAAGGGTTATTAGTATTCAAAAACAAGCATAGGGATTGGACAGCCTATGATGATGTAAATCCAGCACGTACCAATGGAAAGAAGTCCAGACAGTAAAAATGTTGTTCAGCTGATAGCTTTCCAGTGAAATATGCTTAATAATGTTATCCTTACATTTTATGAGGAACAAGGCAAAATATGAGAAAATGAGGTATGTTTTGCAAAACTTAGCAGATGAAAGGTATAGTTACCTGTAATATGTTTGATTGTACTGCCATTAACCATACCTTTCAACTGTCTAGAGTTTTGCAGTGTCCCTCATTTTCCTCATGCTTTCACCCTGTTTGTTACAAAAGTTGTGTTTTCCCGGTAAACTACCGAGGATTTCTGCTAGCCAAAAATATCAGACTTTAAGCTTTATGCTTCACACCATTTAGGGGGAAAAAACTGAGAGAGAGAGACAGAAAGAAAGAGATAAATTGCTACTGACCTGCTCGTCTCCATCCCTTTTCTTTCACTGCACTGATAAACTGTACACCTAAGTGTACAGCAGTATGTGGCATATGCATGTGAAGTACATCACAATCAAGCTGAGGAAATGGAAGAACACTAAAGTGCTTTCATATAATTATATTACTTAAGAAGGGTAAGCAATTTCTATCCAATAAAGAAATCTAAAGGCAACACCCTAAACAGCGAAGGAGACTTTATTGACATAAAACAAAGACCAAATATAAATGCGTGAGCGCTTTAGTGTTCCTAAGAACGCTTCTTCAGACTTAATAATTTCATCTCAAAAGACATCAGTTTAAATACATCCAGGGAATTACATCAATTATTCAACTAGTCACCTAGTTGTGTGATTTTCAAAAACAACTAGTGCATATTCTATAAAATATTTCTCTTTGTCAGTTCAAATCAACTCAATTATTCTATGTATTAATCATATATATGCAATAAAAAATACTTAAAAGCTTAATATAAAAACTAGTCATGATGGACTTGTAATAAAAGCATCGTATGTAATCATTATCATTAGATGGCGCTATGCCTTCGTCCCTGTATCACTTAAAAACATAGAAAGATCTATGAAATATGTATATCAAATGTGTATATAAAATATATGTATAAAATAAAAATATACAGATATATAAATCATAGTGAAACGTGCCTGAAAATCTACAGTAAAATAACACAAATCTTGATAGAAATATTCTATTAATTCCTATCTAATTTTTGTGTCTTTCGGCTTTTCCCGGTTAGGGGTCGCCACAGCAGAACTCCGGTCCGCTAATGATTGGCAGTTGATTTTTACGTACTGGCTTGCCAGGCCTGATGCACAACCTTCAACGAAGGTACGCCCATTCACGCATGTCTCCACGCAGAAGATGCTCTAGCTGAAAATCGAACCGGACAGCGTCTTACTGTGAGGCGACAATGCTACCGCAGCACCACCACCGCGGGTTTTAATTCCTATCTAATAATTACAAAAAAATAGGAATGTGGCTTATTGTCATTAATATGTAAGAAACTGATAAATAACAATGTTATATGGCAAAAAATGCTAAAATAGCATATATTCAAGAAGTCAAACTCTAATAAAGTGCATTGGTAAACATGCACATAGAAATGTATATATAGGACAACTAAATATATTCCACCTATATGTAAATGCTCAAAATATAATTATAACTATGTAAGTAGTTAAAATAGCATAAATTCAAAGGGGTTCTATTACATGAATTAACTTTTCAAAGTTCAAATGTCATATGGTCGACACCATATGATCAAATTTTGAAAAGTTTGAAGGTTAAATGTAACAGCGCCGTACGGTGCAGAATGGGAGAATTTCCCTTTTCTGCACTGATGTGCGATCTCATTGTTGATATATTTAAGTATAGGGGGGTGTAGGGGGGGCTTGCCCCCCTGCTCGGAGCATTAAGGTAAGTTTTTTTTTTGATGTTTTATTATATATTTGAAGTTTCAAACTTCGATCATATGTTGTCGAACATATGGGATTCGAAGTTTTGAAACTTTGAATATATAATATAGACCCAATTCAAAGAATGCATTCATAAGCATTCAGATATCTATGTATATATGGAGCAGCAATAATTCAAGAACATTTATAAAGTGCCTTTATGTGCATTATACATATAATTTCAGCAGTATAACTGCATTCAGATATCTATGTATATGTGGAGCAGCAATAATTCAAAAACATTTACAAAATGCATTGATGTGCAATATAGATGGAGCAGCAATACCTCAAGAACATTTATAAAGTATGTTCCAATGTTTCTTCACTATATCTCTTATCTTGCTGTTGTTACTAGTATATGGAACAGTGAGTCTATTAATATGGGTGGAAGTATTCCCTCCTTCCTTGCCCATAGTTCCTGTCCCTATTAAAGAAGGTCTACCCCTCCCTTTTCTTTCAACAACTACATTGTCAAGTATCGCGCCACATTCATTGTTCTTTTAGCCTCTTTCCTTGAATTAATTTCTAAAAACATTGTGTATCATTAAAAGTTGAGTCCTGACTAGTTAGTCTAGAGACTCTTAGTCCTTGACTCTTAACTATATTTTGGTATACGTGTGGTGGATGCATGCTGTTGCGATGAAAAAGGGTATTTTTCCTACAACTTTTCAGATACATTTTGGTCTGTACACCATTCAAATCTTTACTAACCAATACATCCAAGAAATCTATTTTGTCTTTAGACCAACTGGGTGTGAATGAAAGGGAGCTAGTTGTGCCATTGATGTACTCAAATTCTTGTAGTGTCTTTATACTACCTTCCCATACTAGAAAAACGTCATATACGAAACGTTTAATAATGTACTATTTAAAGACAATATTAAGTATTATAATCACATAGGCATATTCCCAGTACACCATTACTGTATTGGCATATGAATTGGCGCAAGACATACCTATTGCCACTCCATTCACTTGTAGGTAATACTTGTCACCATATGTGAAAACATTCAGATTTAAAAATCACTTCTATTAACATCATGACCCTCATAACTAATTCCCTTGACATTCCTTTCTTAATCAAAAATAATCTTACATATTCCATGCCTATATTGTTCGGAATGGCTATGAACATCTAATGTTACCAAATAACATGTAGAAATATTATTTCCTGCGAAGACATAGTTGGAAAAAGTTTCTAGGAGCTGTTGAGTATCTCTAATAATAGAACCTGCTTGCTCTACTATCGCTCTTAGCTGTTTTTCTACACATATTGACATGCTTTCTGTAAGCCAGCCTCTGCTGGATACTATTGGCCTCTGGTTTTGTCCATCTTTGTGCATCTTAGGTAGTCCTCTAAAGGCAGGGACAGTGGGTGTCTCTATCAAAAAATATTTATATAACTCATTATCTGTTATATTTGTCATTAACATATATAACTCAGCATGTACTTCTCTAATGATCTTAACTGATAGTCAAACACCGATAAGTATCTATGTCATTCAACATAATACTCATTTTCATAATAATCTCTATCTAAAATTACAATGGCTCCACCTTCTTCGGCTGGCCTGATTATTATGTTAATATTGTTCTGTAAATCATTCAGTGCTTTCAGTTCCTTGTTATCCAAGTTATAGAATTCATTCTTATAATTTTTACCATCTTCAGACACTTCCAACAACTTATTTTCACAGGCTCTCTCAAAAGCCTCCAATAGTGGGTTAGTGGGGGGGGGGGGGTATGAACGTAGATGGTTTTCTAAAGTTAAATGTATTACTCTCACTATTAACATATAATAATCTAAGACCAATGTTTCTTACAAAAAATTTTATGTCTGTTAACAAATCTGTCACATTCACTTTTCTGAATGGAATAAAAGAGCGTCCCTTATTTAACAGGAATCTCTCTGAACTATTTAAAGCATATTTAGAGATTTTAAAAATCAAGTCCGACTTACAGGTCTCAAAACTTTCTTCTGGAATTCTAGCCATTCTTCAGAAGACTTGCGCTTCCTCATCCTGTAGGATGTAGTCCATGCTGGCTTCTGCATAGCCCAAATAGGCAGGGGAAAAGGAAGAAATATTGGCACCATTGTTGCAGTGGAAGGGTGCACTTCATTCTGTTAATCCTTCTTCCTCACATCTGCATTCATCGAAAAACTGAATGTAGTGGTCGGTTTATCAGTTAATACTGCTATGGAAGCATTACTGCTGCTGTTCTGTACCACAACATCTTCTCTTGCCACTTCCTGACTCTCCTCTGAGCTTGCATTCACGTTTGCTGTAATGGTGACCGTCGCTAGAGTCTGTGTCGTTCCCGATTGGTCTACTGAAGCTGAGTGTGTCGGTTCGTCATTCTTCATTGGTTCTCTGGGCCAGGAGAACACATTGCCTTTATGAAAGTCTATCACATCCTGCTCGAGTTTCTTCCTTTTCCCTTGCAACAACTTATTTTCCAAAAAAGCGAGATTTCTGTGTAACTCTCTGTCAAGTCTATGACTTCTTGTTGAGATGAGAAATTAAGGAGTTCATTCCTTATCTGACTAATTTTGGCAGTAAGGTTCAATTCGATCAACCTATACTGGTCAATTAACAGCTTTATATACCCAAAGCTAGTGTCCAAATTTAACTGCTGCCATTTAGCTAGCAGATTAGGATATGTAGTGCCAAAGGTGGGCATTTTTAACACAGGTAGACCCCCTCAGTATAACTTTAAAACTAAGGCAGGCTTCCATGTGTTTTCTTTTCCATTGAACAGTATTCAGTTTAGCAAGTTTATTCTCTAATTTCCTCCTTGTCTGTATAACCGCAATATTCATTGCATGGTCAACAGTACCTTCACTACTATTGGACAAATCAGGCCTAGTGAATTGCAGCAGAGGATTACTCTCCGCTCCCAGCAGACGTTGAAAAAGATTTTCTTCCTTACCATTCGCTTCAACAGAACCCAGAGCCCTTGGATTGTATACTAGTTCTATTTCAGTCCCTTCTGCCATGTCCCTTTAGATTTTAAGCACACGAACAGTAAACAATAGTCAGTCCTCATGGTAAAGTGCCTCAAAGATAATATGTAGTTCAATCCAATAAAGAAATCTAGAGGTAACACCATAAACATTGAAGGAGACTTTACTGACATAAAAACAAAGACCAAATATAAATGAGTGAGCGCTTTTGCGTTCCAAAGAATGCTTCTTCAGACTTAATAATTTAATCTCAAAAGACATCAGTTTAAATACATCCCGGTATTACATCAATTAATTATTCAACCAATCACCAAGTTGTGTGATTTTCAAAAACAACTAGTGCATATTCCATAAAATATTTCTCTCTGTTGTCAGTTCAAAGCAACTCAATTATTCTATGTATAAATCCTATATGCAATACAAAATACTTAAAAGCTTAATATAAAAACTAGTCATCATGGACTTGTAATAAAGGCATCGTATGTAATCATTATCATTAGATGACGATATGCCTTTGTCCATGTATCACTTAAGAACAAAGAAAGATCTATGAAATATGTATATAATATGTGTATATAAAATGTATAAAAAATATATACAAAAAATATAAAAATGTGTATGTATATATATATATATATATATATATATATATATATATATATAGTCACAATGTCATATAAATCTTAGTTAAACGTGCCTGACTATCTACAGTAAAACAACACAAATCTTGCTAGAAATATTCTATTAATTCCTACCTAATTACAAAAAAGGGGAATGAGGCTTATTGTCATGAATATGTAAGAAACTGATAAATAACAATGTTATATGGCAAAAAATGCTAAAATATCATATATTCATGATATGTATAATGCACATAAATGCACTTTATAAATGTTCTTGAATTATTGCTGCTCCATATATACATAGAGATCTGAATACTCATGAATGCATTGGTTGAATTCATGCTATTTTAACTAGTAATTAAGTATATATATATATATATATATATATATATATATATATATATATATATATATATATATACACATACATACACACACACACACACACACACACACACATATATATATATATATATATATATATATATATATATATATATATTTACTTACATGTGCATGTTCACTAATGCACTTTATTAGAGTGTGGCTTCTTGAATATATGCTATTTTAGCATTTTTTGCCATACAACATTGCTATTTATCAGTTTCTTACATATTAATGATAAGCCGCATTCCTCTTTTTTTGTAATTAGTAGGTAGGAATTAATACTGCGGTGGTGGTGCTGCGGTAGTGTTGTCGCCTCATAGTAAGACGTTGTTCCGTTCGATTCTCAGCTAGAGTGTCTTCTGTGTGGAGGAATACATGAATGGGGTGTGCCGTTGTTGAAGGTTGTGTGTCAGGGCTGGTAACCCGGTATGTAAAAATCCACTACCAATCATTAGCAGACCGGAGTTCCGCTGTGGCAACCCCTAACCGGGAAAAGCCAAAAGACACAAACAGTAGGTAGGAATTAATAGAATATTTCTAGCAAGATTTGTGTTATTTTACGGTAGATTGTCAGGCACGTTTCACTAGGATTTATTTGACATGCTGACTATACATATATATATATATATATATATATATATATATATATATACATATATATATATATATATATATATATACATATATATATATATATACACACACACACACACACACACACATATATACACACACACACACACATTTTTATATTATATATTTTTTTTATATATTTTATATACACATCTTTTATATACAGATTTCATAGATCTTTCTCTGTTCTAAAGTGATACAGGGATGAAGGCATACCACCATCTAATAATAATGATTATATATGATGCCTTTTTTACAAGTCCATGATGACTAGATTTTATATTAAGCTTTTAAGCATTTTGTACTGCATTTTTATTTATTTTTTTTCATTTTACATTTATTTACCAGGCTAGTTCAACTGGATACACGTCCATTTTCAGTAGAGGCCCGGGGAGATAAGCTCCAACATTAAACTAATGTAACAGGAACACAAAGCAATACAGCAACATAAAACTAATACATGTTAAAAATACAAACACAGTAAAGCTGCAGACTAACATAGCAGAACTAGCATCAAGGAGTATAGGCACTTAAAAATGCTAAAAAACTAAATGATTACATACATTATTGCTGTAGGCTAGCATAGAATGAACAACATCAATAGAAAAAACATGAATGCAGGTTTTGGCAATGCCGTAGCTTGAGAAGCATATATCTGAGGTACATAGTTTGACATTTGTTCTACAGAAGAGTGGAGAAGAGATGAGAGGCTCAAACTAATTATTATGCCTATTTAGAACTTTATACATGTATAACATAGGTGGCATTGATACAAAAACTGACAATGAAAGTGCCAGGAGCAGAAATAGGGTTTTAGAAATATACAAAGTAAGTTTCATGTAATAAGAAAGAAATAAGAAACTACAATATTAACTAAGAGGAGGGTTTATTTGCCCACTAGTGGGTTATAGAAGGGGAAAAAGCAGTATACTCTTACAGTTAGTGTTAACCTGGGTCAGTACATGGATATAACCATTGTGCTTTGAGGTGTAGTTTCAGTTGGTACTTGAAGAGTGGTAATGATGAAAGTAGTTGTAGGCTGCTGGGAGTCTGTTCCAAATCTTACCCACAGAATTAGAGAAGCGGGAGTCCCCTGCTTTATTAAGGGATTTCTGAATCGTTACTTGTAATTTATTTGCATATATGATTCATATATAGAATAAGTGAGTTGCTTTGAACTGAAGAGAGAAATATTTTATGGAATATGCACTAGTGGTTTTTGAAAATCACACAACCAGGTGATTGGTTGAATAAATAGTTGATGTAATACCAGCATGTATTTAAACTGATGTCTTTTGAGATGAAATTATTAAGTCTGAAGAAGCTTTCTTAGGAACGCAAAAGCACTCACTCATTTATATCTGGTCTTTGTTTTATGTCAATAAAGTCTCCTTTGATGTTTATGGTGTTGCCTCTAGATTTCTTTATTGGATTGAACTACATATTATCATTGAGGCACTTTACCCTGAGGACTGCGTTTTTTTACTATTGTTTACTGTTCGTGTGCTTGCAGTCTAAAGGGACATGGCAGAAGGGACTGAAATAGAACTAGCACACAATCAAAGGGCTCTGGGTTCCGTTGAAGTGAATGGTAAGGAAGAAAATTGTTTTCAATGCCTACTGAGAGCGAAGAGCAATCCTCTGCTACAATTCACTAGGACTGATTTGTGCAATAGTAGTGAAGGTACTGTTAACCATGAAATGAATATTGCGGTTATACAGTCAAGGAGGAAATTACAGAATAAACTTGCTAAGCTGAAAACTGTTCAATGGCAAAGAAAACACATGGATGCCTGCCTTAGTTTTAAAGTTATACCGAGGGGGCTACCTGCGTTAAAAATGCCCACCTTTAGCACTACATATCCTAATCTGCTTGCTAAATGGCAGCAGTTAAATTTGGACACTAGTTTTGGGTATATAAAGCTGTTAATTGAAGAGTATGCATTGATCAAATTGAACCTCACTGCCAAAATTACTGAGAAGGAATGAACTCAATCTCTCATCTCAACAGGAAGTCATATTCTTTGACAGAGAGTTATATACAAATCTCGTTTTTTTTGGGAAATAAGTTGTTGCAAGGGAAAAGAAAGAAACTCGAGCAAGATGTGATAGACTTTCATAGAGGCAATGTGTTCTCCTGGCCCAGAGAACCAATTAGTAATGATGAACCGGCACATTCAGCTTCATTAGACTAATCAGGAACGACGCAGACTCTAGCGATGCTCACCATTACAGCAAACATGAATGCAAGCTCAGAGAAGAGTCAGCGCTGAGAGAAGATGCCGTGGTACAGAACAGCAGCAGTAATGATTCCATAGCACTATTAACTGATAAACCAACCACTACAGTTTTCCGATGAACGCATATGTGAGGAAGAAGGATAAACAGAATAAAGTGCACCCTTCCACCTCGACAATGGCGCCAATATTTCATCCTTTTCCCCTGCCTATTCAGGCTATGCAGAAGCCAGAATGGACTCCATCATACAGGATGACGAAGCACAAGTCTTCTGAATAACGGCTAGAATTCTAGAAGAAAGTTTTGAGACCTGTAAGTCGGACTTGATTAACATATCTAAATATGCTTTAAATAGTTCAGAGAGATCCCCGTTAAATAAGGGACTCTCTTTTATTCCATCCAGAAAAGTGAATGTGACAGATTTGTTAATAGACATAACATTTTCTGTAAGAAACATTGGTCTTAGATTATTATATGTTAATAGTGAGAGTAATACAGTTGTTAACTTTAGAAAACCATCTACATTCATACCCCCACTAACCCACTATTGCAGGCTTTTGAGAGAGCCTGTGAAAAGGAGTTGTTGGAAGTGTCTGAAGTTGGTAAAAATGATGTTAAGAATGAATTCTATAACTTGGATAACAAGGAACTGAAAGCAATGAATGATTTACAGAACAATAATATCATTATAATCAGGCCAGCCGACAAAGGTGGAGTCGTCGTAATTTTAGATAGAGATTATTATGATATGAAAATAAATATTATGTTGAATGACAGATACTTATCAGTGTTTGACTATCAGTTAAACAAGATCATTAGAGAAGTACATGCTGAGTTATATATGTTAATGACAAATATAACAGATATTGAGTTATATAAATATTTTTTGATAAAGACACCCACTGTCCCTACTTTTAGAGGACTACCTAAGATACACAAAGATGGACAAAACCTGCCTATGAGGCCAATAGTATCCAGCAGAGGCTGGCTTACAGAAAGCATGTCAATATATGTAGAAAAACAAATAAGAGCAACAGTAGAGCAAACAGATTATATTATTAGAGATACTCAACAGTTCCTAGAAACTTTTTCCAACTATGTCTGCACAGGAAATATCTTTACATGTTATTTGGTAACAATAGATGTTCACAGCCATTCTGAACAATATAGGCATGGAATATGTAAGATTATTTTTGATTAATAAAGGAATGCCAAGGGAATCAGTTATGAGGGTCATGATGTTAATAGAAGTGATTTTAAATTGGAATGTTTTCACATATGGTGACAAGTGTTACCTACAAGTGAATGGAGTGGCGATGGGTACGCCTTGCGCCAATTCATATGCCAATACACTAATGGTGTACTGGGAATACACATACGTGATTAATAAGATATTATTTAAGGACAATATTAAGTATTATAAACATTTCGTAGATGACTTTTTCTAGTATGGGAAGGTAGTATAGAGAAACTGCAAGAATTTATTGAGTACACTGATGGCACAACTAGCTTCCTTTCATTCACAGCCAATTGGTCTAAAGACAAAATAGAATTCTTGGATGTATTGGTTAGTAAAGATTTGAATGGTGTACAGACCAAAATGTATCGAAAAAGTAGTAGGAGAAATACCCTTTTACATTGCAACAGCATGTATCCACCACACATATACCAAAATATAGTTAAAAGTCAAGGACTAAGAGTCTCTAGACTAACTAGTTAGGGCTCAACTTTTAATGATACACTGAATGTTTTGAGAAATTAATTCAATGAAAGAGGCTACAAGAACAATGAATGTGTTGAAATACATGACAATGTAGTTATTGTTGAAAGACAATGGAGGGGTAAGACCGTTTTTTAATAGGGGCAGGAACTGTGATCAAGGAAGGAGGAATACTTCCACCCATATTAATAGACTCACTATTCCATACACTAGTAACAACAGCAAAATAACAGATATAGTGAGGAAACTTTGGAACATACTGACAGTGGATGAAAGGATTTTAGAGATAGTAGGCACTCAACCTAGACAAAAATACTAAATCGTTAAAAAGGATATTATGCTATGATAAAAACAAAACATATAGGGTACAGTCAGGTAGAAAGGTACATTTGCTTGTAGAAATTGTAACCAGTGTTCACTTATGGCAAATACGAATGTGTTTAAACATCCAGATACTGGTAATGTCTACACATACCAACATTATGCAGATTATAAATCTCGTGATCTGGTATACCTGACCCAATGTCAGAAATGTGATTTATTTTATACAGGAAAGACAAATAGGTCGATCCGAGAAAGGGTTAGAGAACACCTATATGCCATCCATAGAGATGACGAACATAATGCTAAAGCAAAACACACAATTAATCATGATTTGACTCATAAGTTTGTCTTCTTAGTGATACAGCGCTCATAACAAATAACATTAGACTAGGGAACATAAGAAATCACACTGAGGAAGAAGAGAATAAATGGATTCTAAAACTACAAGCGGACAAAGGACATGGGTTAAATGAAAACATTTCTTTGAAACCTTTCCTAATAGACCTTTTATGCATTGTCCATATCGCTGAAATAACTGTATGTATGATATACGTAAATGCATTTTACAAATGTTCTTGAGGTATTGTTGCTCCATCTATATTGCACATCAATGCACTTTATAAATGTTCTTGAAGTATTACTGTTCCATATATAGATATTTGATTGCTTATGAATGCATTTTATCAGGTTTTGAGATATTGTTATACTGCTGAAATAATCATATGTATAATGCACATAACAGCACTTTATAAATGTTATTGAATTATTGCTGCTCCATATATACATAGATATCTGAATGCTCATGAATGCATTCTTTGAATTTATGCTATTTTAACTACTTACATAGTTATAAATACATTTTGAGCATTTACATATGGGTGTCATATTTAGTTGTCCTATATATACACTTATATGTGCATGTTCACCAATGCACTTTATTAGAGATTGACTTATTGAATATATACTATTTTAGTATTTTTTGCCATATAACACTGTTATTTATCAATTTCTTACATATTAATGAGAATAAGCCACATTCCCCTTTTTTTGTAATTGGTAGGAATTAATAGAATATTTCTAGCAAGATTTGTGTTATTTTACTGTAGATTGTTAGGCACGTTTCACTATGATTTATATGACATGGTGACTATATATATATATATATATATATATATATATATATATATACATATATATACATATATATACATACACACACGCCTACATATACACACATTTTTATATATATATATATATATATATATATATATATATATATATGTATATACACACATTTTTATATATATATATGTATATATATATATATATATATATATATATATATATATACACACACACACACACACACATATATATATATATTTATATATATATATATATATATATATATATATATATATACATATGTGTTTTATATACACATCTTTTGCATACATATTTCATAGATCTTTCTATATTCTTAAGTGATACAGGGACGAAGGCATATTGCCATCTAATGATAATGATTACATACGATGCCTTTATTACAAGTCCATGATGCCTAGTTTTTATATTTAGCTTTTAAGTATTTTTTAAGTATTTTTTATTGCATATATGATTCATACATAGAATAATTGAGTTGATTTGAACGGACAACAGGGGAGAAATATGTTATGGAATATGCACTAGTTGTTTTTGAAAATCACACAACTAGGTGATTGGTTGAATAATTAATTGATGTAATACCAGGATGTATTTAAACTGTCTTTGAGATGAAATTATTAAGTCTGAAGAAGCATTCTTAGGAACGCAAAAGCACTCACTCATTTTTATTTTGTCTTTATTTTATGTCAATAAAGTCTCCTTCGCTGTTTATGATGTTGCCTCTAGATTTCTTTACTGGATTCGACTACATATTCTCGTTGAGGCACTTTACCCTGAAGACTTGAGTTTTTTACTATTGCAAGCAATTTCTATCTTATGTCATTGTATAAGTCTGGGTGTGGGTACACAGGATTTTCCCATAGTCGGCTTTGTTTGTTTCAACCTTGTAATCAAACCACAAAAAACATGGGTAAATCCCGTGACATCTACCAGTATTGGAGTTTTAGTATTAGGCCTTTCAGTGAAAAGTCTTGGTTTATTTTCATAGGGTTTGACTGATTTGATCTTCCTGCAATCCAAGGAATTTTCATTAGTTTTCTCCAACACCACAGTTTTCCTGTATACAGCCTTTCTTATTGTCCATAGGTTACTAATGGAAAAAAATAACATAATCTGACTATGGGGATCTTTGTCGACAATGTGATGAACTTTGCTCTTTAAAATCTGATCCAGGTTTGCCACAGTTTTCATTCCAAGATGCAACTGATTTTTTTTAATTTCATGGCTGCACTCACCATCTGTAGAGATCTTTCAGCCCAGGAAAATAAAATGCGTCACTGCCCCCATTTCCTCCCCATCTATTAGCAAAGAACTGATAGGGCTACAAACGTTATTTTACTTATTTCTTTTTTATGTTTTGTGGGTTACTGCTAGAGAAGCTAGCTTGCAGACCATCATGTGTAAAATGGGAAAGGTTAGTAGCAGAGGAAGGTTTACATTTCAGATACTGAGCTGACTAAAGCGTTGATGACGACAGAACTCCCCATACTGTACATGTATGTGTGTATATAAATTACACAAACGTGAGCTTGTACACATAACATAGATGTATATATACAATTGCATACTTATTTCCATATGTTCCCCCTCTACAGATATAAAATGTATACATGTATATGTACACAAGGACACACATGCATATATATATGGATGTGTGTGTGTATATATGTATATACACACACACACACACTCTCTCTCTGGATGTAAGAAGTAATTTAGCAGTTTTAAAGGATTCTGAAAAGAGCAGTTTCATCTAGTTAAAAAAAATTAAAAAATAAAAGAAGTTTAAAAAAGGATAATCAAAAGAATAGTTTTGCTTAGTTAAAAAAAAACAGCAAATATGCATGCTTTACTTGTATGTTCACTAAGAACCATAACTGGTTTCTGAACTTAGATAATAAGCCCAACAATGTGAGAGAAATATGAGCAAAGCATCCCAGTTCTTTAACCACCATGAAATCTGCATGATGAATACTGTAATGTACATTTAAAAATTTAATAAGAATAGCATGACACCTTTGGATGTTCAAGAACACATTTTTTTTAATAAAAAGTGAAGTTCATTAAAGTAATTTGTTAATTATCACATAATCCCACTAATGCAAAAAGCATAAGGCGCTGTCTGAAGGGCTTCCTTGAAACTAAACATTTAGTTATAGAAAAGTAAATTAAATGATTCCTCAAGTACATGAGTGGGGATTGTGGTAAGAACTTTACAGTTTCACTGATTTCTCCCTGAACAGCTACTTTTAATTGTAAGTATACTTAACAATTGTACTATCTTTGTCAGGAACAGTCAAAAATCATAATATTTGAGTAGATTGCCAAACAACAGGCTTTCTTGTTAATGGAGATAGTGGATATAAATAATGTGTGCTACTAAAACCAGAAACAAAATTAACCATGGTCTACTGAACAAAAGAAATTACTCTTCTGCTAATAAGGCACAAAGAATATTAGTATGCTGTACAATGAAAATCTATTAATCAGTAATAACACAGGTAATACATTTAAATGGTCGTATTAAGTGATAAATTATACAATACATTAGAAAGACAACTATATAAATTCCCTGCAGATGTAAAGTTTGTAAAGCTTTTTTTTTTTGCAGTAATCTAAATATAGTTTCAAAAGTACTAAATAAGAAGCACATCTGAATATATACCATAAATTATGAATATGCTAGACTTGCGATGCCCTGAAAAAAATATTCCACAAATAAATGAACTCTGCCAAAAAAGTAGCTAATAATTCTTAAAGAAATGAAATAAGACAAATAGGTTTTTGCTTCTGAAATTATTTTGCATGGAAAGCAAGGATGAATCCAAACCTTAGATCAGAAAGCAAACAAGTCACCTGAAAATTAAGTAATCATGAAAATGTTCTTGTTTGAGCTTGAAGACAGGCTATACTGCCTCACAGTTAATATAATAATTTTTCCAGGAAGCATAAGAATTTAAGTGCCCACACAGACATACCAAAAGTATAATTCATGCTGGAGAAAGATATGAAAAGTAAAGTAACACAAACTGTCACCACAGAAGTAATGGCCATGTAATCCACAAGCTAAGTCTATTACGATATCAATACTGAAGGATTTACTGCACATCAGCAAGTCAAATGCCATCAGAAATACTTGGTCTAGGGATCTAAACCTCTTCTGCAACATCAACAGAATAGTTTGGAGGGACAGGAATATGTTGCAGAGAATATTGCTGCTCTGGAACAGATTCCCCATTTAAGCAAGTCAAATTTCATTCCTGTCTACTTTCAAGCACAACTTGGATCTATGGATGGGAAACAGAACATTTACCCCAGGACTGCCCTCTGTGCTACTAATGGACAGTGGCAGCTCCTGAATGCATTATCCCATGCATGGGTCCTCTCACATTATCTATGGTATGATCCCAGTTATTCTTTTTATAGGTAATATATAATTATTAACCATGGGATGGGTAAGGCCACTCTCTAATCCAATCGGATAGGTTAATTTGAGTACCAAAAGGGAAAATGGCCCACAATGGCAGCTAGCTGAACCTAATAGACCTACTGAACTTTTTTTTCCCAAATCTGCCTGTTGTTTATTTAGTCAAATCAGACTATGCGACTTCAAGAACTCTAGCATACCAGACCTGTCTGTCAAAAACCTCTTCTTTATGTACTTCCAAATTTACATTCATTACTTCATTAATGCTATCCATCCAACTTAGCTTCTGCTGCCCCTTCTTTTGCTTTTGATCCTTCCCAGCATCAACATCTTTAAGGCAGTCCTATCTTCACATTACATGGCTGAAGTACTTGAGTTGTAGTTTTAGTATTAGGCCTTCCAGTGGAAAGTCTAGGTTTATTTCTTAGGCATTGACTGATTTGATCTTCCTATAATCCATTGAATTTTCATTAGTTTTCTCCAATACAATAGCTGAAAAGCATTAATTTTTCCAGGATATAGCCTTATTTATTGTCAGCTCTCACACATGGATGTTACTACTGGGAAAACCATAGCTTGACCATTCGGATCTTTGTTGGCAAAGTGATGATTTTGTTCTTTAAAAATTTTATCCAGGTTTGTCACTGCTTCCCTTCAAGATGCAAGTTAATTTCATGGCTGTAAAAATCTTTCAGCCATGGAAAACAAATATGTCAATGTCTCCATTTCTTCCCCCTTTACTAGCAAAGAACTGGTAGGGGGCCAGACATAATTTATTAATTTATTTTTGTTATGTTGAGCAACAACTAATGCTACTTTTACTTTCATCAACAGGCTCTTCCACTCTTCCTTACTTTCAGGAATTGCAGTCACATATACACACACCTGAGGTTGTTAATATTTCTCCCAGCACTCTTACTCCAGCACCCAATTTACCTAATGCAAAATTTCATATGATATATTCAGCATACAAATTTAATGAGCAGGGTGGCAATATAGAGCCCTGTACTCCTTTCCCAATCCTAAACCACTCTGTTATTTCATATTTGAGCAAATAAGATGACCTGCTTCTCTAAGGACTTGCCACCCTTTGTTATAGGTTCACAGAAGGTTATTAGGTTAAAGGCCCAAGAGCCCTTACAAGCCTAGCATATTTATCCCGAGTTGCCGCAACTGTTAGTTTTTTAGGTTAGTAAAGTTCACAGAGGTAAGGGTCTATGGTAGTTAATAGGTTCATAGGTGTGTACTAGGCTAATGGTCCAGGAGCCTACATTTGTCTAATCCAAGAAGATTCCCTGGCATCATGCCGGCCGAAGTTAGTTCCCAGTGCCTCTGTCAAGCAAGGCCACTGAAGTGATCCCTGGGGTGAACTTCCTATATTGCCCATCCACTCGTCAAGCTTTCTCTTAAAGAGGGCCAGTGAAGTGCTCCGCTTGACGTGAATGGGAAGTTTGTTCCAGAGTATGGGAAGTCTCTGGGTTAGGAACTGGTCCCTCCAGCAAGTTCTGTTTATTGTGGTAATGAGGTTTAGGTTACTGGAGTGTGTGGCATGGAGGGATTGGGATTTCTTTAGGTGTAGCATATCTAGCAGCTCTGGGTCAGATATGGCTTTGTAGGTCAAGCAGAGATCACCCCTAAGTAGGCAATAAGAGACAGAGTATAGATTAGTTTTTTTTGAGTCTGTCCATATAGGGCATGTGTCTAAGGCCCAAGATCTTCTTAGTGAGGTAATATTGTGGCCTTTCCAGTTGTGGTAGGTGTCTAGTGAGGTACATATGGGGCGGTATATTCTATAATAGGTCTAATGAGAGACGAGTAGAGAGGGATTATGACCTCTTTCTTCCTGGATGAGAAACGTTTTTTAATGAGATGTGCCACATAGAAGGACTTTTTGACTACAGTGGCAATGTGGTTATCAAAGGAGAGGTTGCTGTCAACCTGTGACCCCAGGTATCTTATCACACCTTCTGTGTTTAGTGGACTACCGAATTTTTCCCAAAGGAAAAGAAAATGTACTTTTTGGCATTCAGCTTAAGGCCATGGTTCTGGTACCAGTCATTGGTGTCAGTGAGGCCTTTTTGTAGAATGTCTACATCAGTTGGAGAATTGATAATGGCTCCCAGTTTGCAATGATCTATGAACTTGGTCAGCCTGAGTCCCTTTGTGTTGGCTTGAACTTCAGAGAAGTAGATGCCAAACAGGAGAGGACCTAGGAACGATCTCTGTGGGACATCACTTGTAACTGGTCATTAGTCAGATTTGGAGTTTGCTACTTTCACAGTGTGGGTTCTATCAGTGAGCCAGTTGGCAACTCATCTTATGACACAGGGGTTTATGCCTAGTTTAGTGAGTTTATGATTCTTGAGTGAAGTATGGTGTCGAAGGCCTCTGCAAGATCTAGGTAGGGTGTGTAAACTACCTTCTCCTAATCCACAGCTCTGGTGACAGACTCGAAGAAGTCTATCAGGTTGAGCAGGCATGATCTCCCTTTCACAAACCCAAACTGCGTGGGGTCCAGAGTTTGGAGATTCCCTATGTCCTTATTTATAAGGTCCATGATGATGCGCTCCACAGCCTTCCATATCAGACTCATCAGACTAATGGGGCAGTAGTTCCCAGGGTCTGTATTCATTCCTGCTTTGTAGAATGGGATGACCGTAGCAGTTCACCATTTGGTAGGAACAAAGCCTGAAATGAGGCTGTGATTGAAGAGGGTACTCAGGTGTGGTGCCAGTTGATTTAATTCATGTAGAACACAGCCTGGGATATTATCAGGACCCATGGAAGCTGTGTTCTTGGCTTTGGACAGTGCGGTTTTTAACTGTGTAGCTGTGATAATAGGGACTTGGCATTCCTCAGGTATTGTGATAGGCCCCTTTAGGGGGGTGAAAAAGAGGGGTAAAGTTCGCAATGAACCTGTCGGACAATATGGTGGCAATATCAGTTGGTTCTGTACATGTACTGCCATTGTGCTGTAACAAACAGCAGATGCAAGTATTGCCATGCAGATTCTTGACATAACTATAGAATGCACACACACACTAATTATATATATATATATATATATATATATATATATATATATATATATATATATATATATATATAAACACACACACACATATATATAAATGTATATATATATATATATATATATATATATATATATATATATATACACACACACACACACACACACACACACACACACACACACACACACACACACACACACACACACATATATATATACTGCACTTTGTTTTTAGTCGTTTTTGTGTTCAAATCATCTGTTTAACTGTTGTAGGCTACACACCCAAGTGCGTTAGCCTTTTCTGTGCATTTAAAGTGTTTTAGTGTAAAGCTACTGTATTTTTTGTGGAAAAAAAATATATATATTCTTGTTTCCCACCTTTGTAAGCTAATCTAGTTCAGTTTTCAGGTTCTGCTGAATTCAGGGCTGTGATGCAAGTTCCTGTGTTGCCCATACCTTACTTAGATAGAAGGAAGTTTCTCTGTTCACCAGTGAGAGTGGGGAGCTTTGAGCAGCCTATCTGTCCCTGGAGGAGTGGTCTCAGCCCAGCAACTAGTAGTTTATTGGCCATTTTGGGCTAATTTCTATCTCTTTTATCTCCCTGCTATAAAACCCGCATTTTGTGCGGCTTTGTGTGCTGGACAGCACCGGTTAGCTAGGTTTAAACTATTCCTGACTCTACAAAGTCTACTCTTCAATTTTTCCATTGGAACTAGTCAAACTCTCAACTTAAGCACTCAAACCATGCCTTTTCAGTCCAGCACTTGCTCAAATCTCTTAGTAAGCACTAATAAACGCTAGCACTACACCCCCTATACTATACAGAAGTACAAGGCTCTCTATTCATCCCTATCAGATAATCAGTAAAACAGTTCACTATCTATTCAGGCATGTCCAAAGGGCAGTTTCAGGTGTACTCTCCAGTCCAGCTGGTGAATCTGGGCATCTTGAGGCAATGTTACAATTGCCTCATGTACACAGACAACCCTCCCCTCCTGCCAACAAACACAAATGTATGCGAGAGATGCAACTATACAGCCAAACTGGAGGCCAAGCTATCTCAACCCAAGACTGGAACAGTCAGTCATGAGGAGAAGGGAAACACTTGCACCACACTACCAGTCTCACATAGACCAGTCATATCTGCATCAGCAAATAACACACATAAATGCACAAAAACGTACTCGGAGGCTCTAAATAAAAATCTGCCAAAGCAGCAGAGACCTCCAAAACAAACAGACATCCAAGCAACCTCCACCCCCAACAATAACCACATATCACATACTTCTCAAAGTCAGTGTGCCACGCAATCACAACCCTTAAGGCTAAATAACAAACCCAATACACTAGTAATAGGTGACTCTATTGTCAGGCACAGTGACGTCCCACTCACTAGACTAAACAAGGAGAAGGTTACTGTAAGCTGCCTGTCAGGTGCCAGGATCCGCCACATAACACAAGCACTCAGGTCACTCCAGAACAGGTACAAATATGACTCTGTCATTGTCCATGTTGGTGTGAATTACCTGAGATGTACCTCCCTGGACTACATGAAAAGAGACATAGAGGAACTCTCTGATCATGTAGCCCAGGCCGGTATGACACCGACCATGAGTAGCATCTTGCACTCACCAAGAATGATGTCACAGTATAAAGATAAAATTATCAATTTTAACAATTGGCTAAGCTTTTGATGTCGATCAAAGGGGATCCAGTGTCTGTCAGCCTGGGATGACATGCTCGACAAGCCACACTGCTTCACCAGAGATGGCTTACACCTGTCGCCCTTAAGCTTTCAAATACTGGCCAAGGCTATTGCCGCCCCCATACTGCCTTTTTTAGGCAAGGCTCAAAAGACAAACCCACCTTCATAAACAACACAAGAAACCAAAAACTGAGGGTAATGCTACTCAATGCCAGAAGTCTAAACCTCAAAATGCACGCACTCGAGGCACCCCTCAGTATGGAGAGAATCGATATCTGTGCAGTAACAGAAACCTGGTTCAAGGCTCCAGACAGCACCCCAGCACTACCAGGCTATAACTCATACCATACCTTTCGGCCCCAGAACCCGGACTGAAATACAAAAGGCGGGGGTGTATCCATTTTCATCAAGGACACCCACACCTCCAGGTTAGTGACACAGCACGAGGCTTCAGAGACCATCCATGTGCAACTAACAGTGGGCAAAGCTGCTTCTCAGATTGTAGCTTGCTACAGATCACCCACCTTGTCTCAGGACCCCCACTCAGCATTCCTGAGAACACTGGAAAATACGAAGGTCCTACCCAACACCATGATATTGGGTGATTTCAACTACCCAAACATTGACTGGGAAAACTACTCAAGTACTAACTCCTTTGCCCAATGCTTCCTAGAGTTTATAAACTCAAACGCTCTGGAAAAACTGGTCACCACTCCCACAAGAGGTGACAACATATTGGACCTGATCATCACCAACATGGGGGACTAATGTTCCACACCAGAGGTAAACCAGTCACTGGTAAGATCAGACCATAAACTAATCACACTGGACATCCACATCCCGACCCCACCCCCAGTCAAGGAAACCACTGTGAAAAACTTTTCAAAAGCAAACTTCACACTTCTCAAGACCAAGGTGGAAAGTTTCAAAGCACCCTTGCTAAAGGATAATGCTGCCCAAACCGCAGAATCCTTTACAAATGCACTCTATGAGCACCTACAGGATTGCATGGATCAAGCCATCCCAAGTAAAACCAAGACTCACTCCTCCAAAAAAAGGAAACCAGTCTGGTGGACCCCGGCCATAAATAAGTTATACAACAGAAGGAGGAAATTATTACAGGATAGAGAAAAATCCCAAAAAGGGAAGGCATCCCTCATCAGTATCAGCAAGAAACTACGATCCCTCATAAAATCATCCAAGGCCAGCTTCGAAAGAAAAATTGCCAAAGACTCTAAATATAATCACAAAGCCTTCTTTAGCTATGTCAAGAATCTAGGTGGCAACTCTCAGATCTGCTCTAAGCCAGTGCAAAATGGCAAAAAATACACTGAAACAACTGACACTGCCAACATCCTGGCTGACAGGTTCAGTGCAAACTTTGCCCCCCCCACCCCCAAAAGGGCCCGTGCCATACAGCCCCAGATATCACAGACACACAGGTGAAAACAGCCCTTTCCAAAGCCAAAAACACAGCATCAATGGCACCGGACGGTATCCCAGCCTGCGTCTTACACGAGCTCCAAAATGAACTAACCCCTCACCTAAATTCACTGTTCAAACTCAGCCTTACCACAGGCCATGTACCCAAAGAATGGCATACAGCAACAGTTAACCTGCTTCATAAAGGTGGTGCCACAACAGATCCTGGGAACTATTGCCCTATAAGCCTGACTAGCTTGGTCTGCCAAGCTATGGAGCACATCATCATGGAATGCATTAACAAAGACATTGGGAACCTCCAGACGCTGGCACCGGACGGTATCCCAGGCTGCGTCTTACACGAGCTCCAAAATGAACTAACCCCTCACCTAAATTCACTGTTCAAACTCAGCCTTACCACAGGCCATGTACCCAAAGAATGGCATACAGCAACAGTTAACCTGCTTCATAAAGGTGGTGCCACAACAGATCCTGGGAACTATTGCCCTATAAGCCTAACTAGCTTGGTCTGCCAAGCTATGGAGCACATCATCATGGAATGCATTAACAAAGACATTGGGAACCTCCAGACACTGGACCCTACCCCAATTCCGCTTTGTTACACCTACACCTAGTTGACTTCTTTGAAACAGTTACCAAGGCCATAGATGAGGGAAAGGTAGTCCACACAGCCTACCTGGACCTCACAAAGGGCGTTGGCACCATTCCCCACTCTGGCATTATATATAAGCTTACCAGTTTGAACATTAACCCCTATGTCATCAGACGGGTTGCCAATTGGCTCATGGATAGAATTCACATGGTCAGAGTTGTGGGTGTTATGTCCGACTCTAAAACGGTGACAAGTGGCATCACACAGGGCTCAATACTGGGACCCCTCCTGTTCGGTATATACTTCTTTGAGGTACAGACAAGCACGGGAGGACTATGGCTGACCAAGTTCGCAAATTATTGCAAACGGGGGGCCATAATAGACACTCCGGCTGAATCAGACATCCTCCAGAAGGGTCTCACAGAGACAAATACCTGGTGTCAGAATCATGGTCTCAAGCTACATGCCAAAAAGTGCATAGTCATCCCCTTTGGGAAAACAAAGTGGGAGCTGTGAAAACTAATTTAATTAGTAAAGAATTTCAATAAACAGACCGGTTTCGGCTATGGTTTTTTACCTAGCCTTCATCAGTGCAAATCCACATAAGACATTTGAAATCCTTTATATAATACATCATAATTAAGAACAAAACATGATTGGTGAGCTCATGAATATGCATATAATTATTCGTAAATATTCATTAAGTCCAGGCTGAAATAATGCACCTAGTTTTACTCTCCATTTCTTTTCTTTTGCATTTGGTTTGACATGCCATCCTGATTTATTATTTCTGTCACCAATTATTTTATTAATAATAGTGAAATGAAATTTGGCTGGACTATGTTTGAGAGTGTGTTTATACAATGCATTACTTGCTCTTTTACATCTGACGTCACTCAGATGTTCAGATATGCGTATTCTAAAAGGTCTTGATGTTTGGCCAATATAAAATGCATGACAGCTACAAGAGGCCATATAAATAATCCAATCTGTATTGCAGTTAGCAAAAAACTTAATGTCAAAGATGTGACTGCTGTTATTGCTGGGAAAATGTTTGGTTTTTAGTACATGTTTACAATTGCTACAATGTCCACAAGGCATACAGCGCATAAGTTTGTCTCCTAGTATTGATGTCTGAATCATGTGCAAATTCCTGGATTCAGAATGATGTTTGTAATGATTAAAATAAGCACCCAAGTTTTTGCCTTTTCTGAAAGAAAATGAACATGTATCAGGTATGTGGTTGGACAAAGCAGAATCTGCAAGAAGAATATTCCAATGCTGTTTAATGATATCAATACATTTATTTGTATTTCTGCCATAGGTGGTTGTGAAACGCAAAATATTATTATATTAAATTTGTCCAATACCAAAAACACCTAAATCATCCTTGTTAGAGGAAAGACCAATAAGAATTCTGTTTAGATCCATATTGAAAATGAATGGTGCAATAATAAAACAAACTGGACAAAAATTGTCCTACAACAAGCCTTTATGATATGCCCACAACACCACGTCCTATGTGATAAATATAAATATATATATATATATATATATATATATATATATATATATATATATATATATGTTTATTCAAAAAACTTTTTTAAAGTCTGGACAATAATGGCCTCAAATTTGGATTAGTCAAAACCAATGACATATCACAAAAATGTGTATCAATAAAAGCCACGTCCAAATTTCAAGAAAAAATAGGACAATAATGGTAGTTGTGATGCAATAAGAAGCAAAATCATTCCACAGATCTAAATCAATAGTATAATATGGTATTATTTGGAACAAGGACAACAATCAATATGTATAAAAAATGTCCAAAATACTCAAGGACAAGTAATATGGTTAAATGATATCATACCCTGCATTGCTGTTGAAAAATGGAGGACAAAACATTACTGAAACATTGTTCCAATGATGTGGCAAGTTGAAATTATAAAGAGGACATAATATGAAGGAATTAAAATTGGTGATGTAGTTAAGACATATCAAAGTCAAAAAATGTCCACAATATGTCTATGATGTATATAACTCCTAAGGGACAATATGTGCAAAATAGAGTAAAAATATATATTGGGTCATGCAAACATTTGAAAGAAAAATAAATGGGTTAATCCAAAATATAAAGTATTATTATATCAATATATAACCTGACAATAATATGTGTACCAGTGGCTGATGATAAAAAATAAAGTACAATTGGAATGTGATTTATATCAAAAAATATAAAAGATTACAGGACAGACTGAGTTCCTACTGAAATAATTCAGGTTTGATTCCATATATTAGAGAAACCACAGTATAAATGATGATAACCAGTAGAAAGTACATAAACATATAATTCTAAAAATGTAGCAAACCCCTGACAAAAAACATATGTTGAGAAAAAGTCCAACAGACTATGTCATTTAACCAACATCACAGACACTGAAGTTCTAAACATTTGTTAAAGGCAAGAAGCACAGTTAGAACAATGATATACTAATGTCCCAATGATTGGTGTAGACAAAAATACTAGCCCAAAAAGTACAAAGCTTGTTGAAAAACGATCCGGCCAACTTGCTGTAAAACACGGGCCTGATGACTAGTGTGACGTTGTCCAAATTTGTCCAATAATATAATTAAATATATACGCACACATATATACATACCTATATAGATATATATATATATATATATATATATACACATACACACTCACACATACAAGCACACATATACATTTATATATATACACATATACACACACACACACATATACATATATATATATATATATATATAAATATATATATATATATCTATGTATATATATATGTATATATATATGTATATGTATATATATATATATATATATATATATATATATATATAAATATATAATGTGTGTGTGTATATATATATGTATATATATATATACATATATATATGTGTGTGTCTATGTATTTATATATATATATATATATATATATATATATATATATATACATACATATATATATATATATATATATATATATATATATATACATATATATATACACATACACACATATATATATATATATATATATATATATATATATATATATATATATATATATATATATATTTAGGTTCATAGGTTCATACTAGGCTATCTGCCCTAGGGCATTTATAAGCCTAGCCAGAGTGTGTGTGGCTTTCACCACCCCTTAGGATGAGAATACTATACCCATTAGTTTGCTGTGCCTCTGTCCAGCAGTGACACAGAGATGATTCCGGGTAAACCTCGATCTCCCATCCACTCGTCAAGATTTCTCTTGAACAGAGTCAGTGAGGGCTCTGCCTCACATGGACTGGGATTCTGTTCCATAGTGTAGGGAGTCTCTGGGTGATGAATCTGTCCCTCCAGCATGTCCTATTTATATCTGTGCTGAGGTTTAAGTC
>NC_056731.1:1512103994-1512108994 GCF_019279795.1 Protopterus annectens
ATGGTGCCTAGTTTGCAGTCATCTGCGAACTTTGTCAGCCACAACCCTCCCGTGTTTGCTTTCACATCTGAGAAATAAATGCCGAACAATAGGGGTCCCAGGACAGAGCCCTGTGGGACACCACTTGTGACTGGCTTTGAGTCTGACATAGCTCCAGCGATTTTGACTTTATGGGTTCTGTCCTTTAGCCAGTTTGCAACCCATCTTGTGACATATGGGTTTACATTTAAGCTGTTGAGCTTGTCTATAATGCTCGAGTGGGGTATTGTGTCGAAGGCTTTAGCCAAGTCCAGGTAGGCTGTATGGACTGCTTTGCCCTCATCAATGGTTCTAGTGACAGTTTCAAAAAAGTCAACCAGGTTCAAAAGGCAGGATCTGCCCTTTACAAAGCCGAACTGGGTAGGATCAAGTGTCTGTAGGTCCCGGATGTCTCTGTTTATAATGATTCTTTCCATAGCTTTGCAGACCAGGCTGGTTAAGCTTATGGGGCGGTAGTTTCCAGGGTCTGTAGAGGAGCCTCTTTTGTGGAGTGGGACCACTGTTGCGGTACTCCAGTGTTCAGGTACATATCCTGTAATAAGGCTAAGGTTAAACAGCATTTTTATGTGTGGGTTTAGCTCCTCTTGGAGATTACGTAGCACGCAACCCGGGATACCGTCAGGTCCCATAGATGCTGTGTTTTTAGCTTTGCTGAGAGCGGCTCTCACCTGGACATCTGAGATGACAGGGAGGTTACATTCAGCTGGGATAACTATTTCTTCTTTTGGGGGTGAGGGAGGGGAGAAGTTTGCACTGAACCTGTCTGCCAGTATGTTGGCAATATCTGTGGGTTCAGTGTATTTTTTGTCATTATGAACTAACTCTGAGCATATCTGAGGGTTTCTGCCCAGGTTTCTAACATAGCTGAAGAAGGCCTTATGGTTATCTTTAGTGTCCTTAGCGATTTTTCTCTCAAAGTTGGCCTTGGATGTTTTTATGAGTGAACGTAGTTTTTTGCTAGTGCTGGTCAGAGATGCCTTCCCTTTATGGGATTTTGCTCTGTCTTGCAGTAGCTTCCTTCTTTTGTTATACAGTTTGTTTATGGCTGGGGTCCACCAGACAGGACACCTGCCCTTGGTGGAGAGGGTCTTGGTTTTATTTGGGATTGCATGATCCATGCATTCTTGGAGATGTCCATAGAAAGCATTTGTGAAGGATTCAGCATTGTGGGATGTGGTTTCCTCTGGCCCAGGGGCTTAAAGGATACCATCTCAGTCTTGAGAAGTGTAAAGTCGGCCTTTGAGAAGTTTCTCACTGTAGTCTTTTGTGCTGGGGGTGGAGGTGGGATATGAATATCCAGGGTGATTAGTTTGTGGTCAGATCTCACTAGTGAGGGGTATACTTCCGGTGTGGAGCATTTTGTCCCCATGTTTGTGATGATCAGGTCTAGTATATTTTCTCCCCTTGTGGGAGAGGTGACTAGCTGTTCCATTGCATTCGATTTAATGAATTCCAGGAACCTTTGGGCTAGGGTGTTAGGGCTAGAATAATGCACCCAGTCTATGTTAGGGTAGTTGAAGTCTCCCAATACGTTGATATTTGGTGAGACATTCATATCTTCCAATGTCTTTAGGAAGGCTAAATGGGGTTCCTGAGATTGGGAGGGTGGTCTGTAACATGCTACCATTTGTATAGCAGTTTTGCCTATGGTTAGTAGCACCTGTATGGTCTCTGATGCTTCATGTGTTGCCACTAACCTGGAGGTGTGGGTGTCCTTGATGAATATGGACACTCCCCCTCCCTTTGTGGTTCGGCCCGAGTTCTGGGGCCGAAATGCATGATATGAGGTATAGCCTGGTAGAGCTGGGGTGCTCTCAGGAGCCTTGAACCAGGTTTCAGTTACTGCACAGACATCAATGCTCTCCATACTTAGGAGTGCTTCGAGAGCCTGCATCTTGAGATTTAGACTTCTGGCGTTGAGCAGCATTACACTTAGTTTTTTTCCATTTTTGTTTTCTAAGGAGGTGGGTTTGTCTTTTGAGCCTTGCCTAAAAAAGGCACTATGGGGGTGGCAAGTGCCTTAGCCAATATCCAGAAGCCCAGTGGTGACAGGTGCAAGCCGTCCCTTGCGAAGCAGCGTGGCTTGTCCAGCAAGTCATCCCAAGCAGTCAGACATTGGATCCCCCTAGAATGACACCAGTAATTGAGCCAATTATTAAAGCTGATCATCTTGTCCTTGTATTGTGGCATCATTCTTGGTGAGGGCAAGATGCTGCTCAGGGTCAGGGTCATACCAGCCTGGGTTACATAATCAGAGAGCTCCTCTATGTCTCTTTTCATGTAGTCCAGGGAGGTACGTCTCAGGTCATTAACGCCGGCATGGACAATGACGGAGTCATATTTGTACTTGCTTTGGAGTGACCTGAGTGCATGTGTTATGTGGCGGATCCTAGTGCCCGACAGGCAGCTCACCGTTACCCTCTCCTTGCTCAGCCTGGTAAGTGGAATGTCAGTGTGTCTGACTATAGAGTCACCAATTACTAGTGTATCAGGCATGGTGTTTGGCCTTAAGGGCTGTGATTGTTTGACACACTGCTTTATTGAAGTATGTGTTTCATGTGTTATGTTTTGAGGTGGTGGATTTTTGGGTGTCTGCTTTGGGAGCCTCTGTTTTGGTAAGTTTTTTATCAGAGCCTCCGAGTATGTTGTTGTGTTATTATGTGTTTGGTTTGCAATTGTGGTAGGTCTATGTGGGACTGGGTTTGGTTTGCAATTGTGGTAGGTCTATGTGGGACTGGGTTTGCTGTGTGTGTGGTTACCTTCTCCTCCTGTCTGGTCTTGACAGTCCTGAGTTGAGAGAGTTCAGCCTCCAGTTTGGCTATATAGTTGCATCTCTCACATGTATTTGTGTTTGTTGGGAGGAGGGGAGGGTTGTCTGTGTACATGAGACAATTGTAGCATTGTCTCAAGATTCCCAGATTAACCAGCTGAACCGGAGAGGATGCCAGTGATCCACCACTCGACATGCTAGAATAGTATAAGGGAGTGCTGTGCCTTTAAGGGAAGTAGGTATTCACAGGGGTGGTAGGTGGATGTAGTGCTTACTTTGGTTTGAGAGGGCTTACTTAGAAGAGAGGTTTTGAGAATAAGTGCTAGGCTTATAATATAGCGAGTAGACAGAGCTTACTTAAGGGAAAATTTGAAGAGCAGACTTGGTGGAGCCAGAAAAACTTTAACCTTGTTTAACCAGTGCTGCGCTATGTGCACAATCGCGCAAAGCCGCGCAAACGCGGATTTTAAACAGGGAATTTCAAAAGAGCTGGAAATGGTCCAAAACAACCAATTACTACAAGCTCTTGTGCTGAGGTCACTCCTTCAGGGACAGATAGGTTGGTCAAGGCTCCCCCACTCCCACTGGTGAGACTTCCTTCTATCCAAGTAAGGCAATGGACAACACAGGAACTACACCACAGCCCAGAATACAGCAAAGCCTGTATACTGGTCTAAACTAGTCGAGGAGAGGCGGGAAAACAAGGATTTTTTTTTTTGTTTCTTTTTGTTTTTGTGATAGAAAGTACACAGTAATGCAGGAAACAGTAATAAATCAGTTACACAGGCTAGCACACTTTAATGGGCAGCCTCAACAGTTAAATTTAACAAACAAATTTTCGACCAAAGTTAATTTAAGTGCAGACATGCCTTATCCTTAGCCTTCGCCACCTCTCTGTTTGCCATGCGCCTCATCTCCTTATACTCATGTCTACTTTCTTCATCTCTTTGACAATCCCACTTCTTCGCCAGCCTTTTCCTCTGTATACTCTGCTGTACTTCCTCATTCCACCACCATGTCTCCTTGTCCTCCTTCCTCTGTCCAGATGTCACACCAAGCACCTTCCTAGCAGTCTTCCTTACTAACTCTGCTGTAGTTACCCAGCTATTCGGTAACTCTTCATTGCCTCCCAGTGCCTGTCTTAACTCTTCCAAGAACTCCACCTCACAATCACCCTTTTTTTAACTTCCACCATTTAATCCTTGGCACTGCTTTCACACTTCCTCCTCCGCTTCTTGATCACCAACATCATCCTGCATACCACCACTCTATGCTGCTTAACTACACTTTCCCCAGTCATCACTTTACAGTCTCCAATCTCCTTCAGACTGGCCACCTACACAGGATATAATCCACCTGTGTGCATCTTCCTCCACTCTTGTACATCACCCTATGCTCCTCCCTCTTCTTAAAATACGTATTCACCACAGCCATGTCCATCTTTTTCGCAAAATCCACAATCATCTGACCTTCTGCATTCTTCTCCTTAACACCATACCTACCCATCACTTCCTCATCCCCTCTGTTCACTTCACCAACATGCCCATTAAAGTCCGGTCCAATCACTAGTCTCTCACCCTTGGGTACACTCACCACCACTTCATCCAACTCACTCCAAAATTTTTCTTTCTCATCCATCGCATACCCAACTTGTGGAGCATATGCACTAACAAAATTCATCATTCCACCATCAATTTCAAGCTTCATAAACATCACTATGAAACACTCTCTTAACCTCCAAAACACTCTTGGCCAACTGTTCCGTTAGGATAACCCCTACCCCATTTCTTCTGCCAGCCATACCATGATAGAACAATTTGAACCCGCCACCTATACACTTGGCCTTACTTCCCTTCCATCTGGTCTCTTGGACGTACAATATATCAACCTTCCTTCTCTCCATCATATCAGCTAGCTCTCTCCCTATACCAGTCATACTGCCAACATTCAAAAGTTCCTACCTTCAGTAATACACTCCTAACCTTCCTCCTCTCTTCCTGCCTTTGGGCATGCCTTCCCCCTCCTCTTCATCTTCGGCCAACAGTAGCCCAATTTCCGCCAGCACCCTGTTGGCTAACAGTACTGGTGGCGGTCGTTGTTAACCCAGGCCTCGACCGATCCGGTATGTAATTATGAAAAGTTCTCCGCATCAGTAATTTTTGGTACAGGTTTTATGCCGGATGCCCTTCCT
>NC_056731.1:1512113994-1512131494 GCF_019279795.1 Protopterus annectens
CACAAACATAGTTCTTTTTAGCGTTTGTTAGCTGCCATTCTAAGCCGTCTGCCATTACTACTAAATGCTATAATACTACCATAAGATTTTGGAATAAATCCCCAATCTACTAGTGTTTTAGAAGCTTGCTGTAATCACAGCTTCCATTATTCACTTTTGGGGTAGTTTCTGATTGTCAAGAAGTAACAACGCTATAGTGTCACTACTGCATTTCGTATTCAATCCCTTTGTAGTGCAGCTTGGAAGCTTGCATTCGTAGTTGTTCGTTGTTGGGCTAGACTGCAATTATTCCTGTGGTGTTAGTGTTGTTCTTAGTACTATTTTCCTCTTTCTAATTTTGCACTAATGCAATTAAAATTGCTTTTTGCTATTTAATGTAATGAATGTCATTCAAACAGCTTTTTATGCTATTTAACACACGGTTTCTGGAAGCCTGATACAACTGCAATGTATGTTATTTATTTTTTTTTTACTGCCAATTGCATTTTAATATCTTTGTGTAATATTGTAAGTGCCACATTGTTCTGCCACATTGTCCAGTGTATTCCCCTTTCACTCTCCTCCCTCCTAACCCATGCACCACTTATACGCACGCAACTCAAGGGAACTGCAACACATTTAAATAGCTAACTTACCTGCAATACATCTCCTCTCCCACTAAATCTGTAACTAAACAGTAACCTTTTTCTTTATCTTATACTTAATTACAGCCAAATATTGCACCTTTGTCTTAGGTCCAACACTCCCTGCCCCTCCTATCACTAAATGTTGCATAAAACAGGAACAACTAAAACACACAATGTCCTTCCTACATCCAAAAGTAGCACTCTGCATAGTAACTATGCTTCTCCTTCTCTAATTTTCCATACTCACATCCTACCACACACAACCAGAAGATTTCACCAGCTCAACTCAGGGGCAAACCAACACTATAACCAATTCACTAAGACTAAAACATTTCCTACCATCTCCACAAGAACTTGCCCCAACCCATCGATATTCCTACATAAATAATAAAACAGTCAATAAAATTTTCCCCTACACCTCCCAAAAACAAAATAAAATACTACATAAGCTACTTAAGCTCTACCTAATTCTATCCCAAAAACTCATTTGCTGCAGTGATATACATCCTAACCCATGACCCACCTGTTCTCCCCGTACAAACCTAAACCAATCAAATCCTCTCAACAACAGGACAAACCACTATCTTCTATTCTTAAACATATATGTTAGAAGTATTCTTAGCAAAGTTCAAGACCCCATGCCCTATTAGCCTTTTATAAACCAGATTTAGCCATACTCACAGAAACCTGGCTTAAACCAGAACATCACGATAATGAAATTACATACCCTGGCTACAATATTATACGGAAGGATAGAACAGGGGAAAAAAGGAGGAGGTGTAGCCATAATGTATCAAAACCATCTTCTATTGGAACAAGTTTGCTACTCCCCCCTAGAAGTTAATGATACTGAACTCATTATTGCTAAATTAAAAATAAATTCTATCAAGCATAGTTGTAGCAGGTGTCTACATCCCACCAGGAAACAACATTGCCTCCACGGAGAACCTTTTATCCTGGATAGCTATCTCCCACCCACAAGAGACCATACTCCTAGGAGATTTTAACATAGACTAGACCACCTGTACCAAATACAACCCCTCTACACATATTAATCTTCATGGGTTTACACAAATCATAGATACCCAACTAGAATCGATAAAAAATCTAATCGTCATTCCATCTTAGACTGGATACTTCTGTCTGACCCCTCCTTCGCACACCAATTAGGATGCCTACCAGATAGCTTGAGTGACCACCAATCAACATATCTTATTAGGAATAAATCCCACCACTCTAGCCAATCCACCCTTAGAATAGTTCATAACAAAAAGAACTTCAAAGCTAAGGACCTAAACAACGAACTCAAACACTGTAATTGGTCCTCCCTAAAACATCTACCCCTTGATGAAGCTGTAGATTACTTTAACTCCACCTTTCTCAATGTCCTGAGCCATTATGCACCAGCCCGAATTATCAGACTTAAAAAAATCTATGCCCCTTGGTTAACAAAAAGAGACTAAAGCCTTAATGAAAGACAGAGAGCGAGCCTGGGCTCAATATCATCAACTGAAAACCACTATCTCAAAACAAAACTACTCTGCTCTCTGTAATAAGAGCAAACAACTCATTAAACTTGATAAAGCCAAATACTACAAAACTTTGCAAGAAAGACACACTAATAACCCTCCAAAATTCTGGGCCTCTATAAATAAATTACTGCACCCAGGTAAAACCAGCACTCCCACACCTATATTACCAACCAACAATGAGGATACCCCAACACAATTCAACAAATTCTTTACTGAAACAGTACAAGCTCTCTCCAATACCCTAAATAGCACCACCAACCCCATCCTTTCTCTAACCCCCACTAAAAAACAAACAGTCTCCATCTAGCTTCTCCTCGACTCCAGCACCGACTCAACTTTTTACTAAACTCCTCAAAAAATTAAAACCTACCACACTTTCTGCTGACAAACTCCCAGTGATTTCCTTCAACTATCAGCTGAAATCATATCCTACCCTGTATCTATTCTCATAAACAGATCCATATCTGAATGTAAAGTACCTAACCTGTGGAAAAGATCTCATATTATTCCACTCCACAAAGGTGGAAACTCCTTTGAACTGACCAACTACCGTCCAATTGCAATCTTATCACCTTTATCAAAATTTTTAGAAAGGGTAGTACATTCCCAGCTAATGCAATACCTCCTAAAAATAGCCTTATATCAACATCCCAACACAGTTTTCAGTCTTTCCATAGTACCACAACAGCCCTACTGTCTTATACCAATATAGTCAATTCTCACAGAAACAAAGGCCTTTTTGTATCTTCTGTATTCTTAGACTTGTCTAAAGCCTTTGATATGGTCAACCACAACATACTTCTCAAAACTCTGCCTACCCTCAACATAAACTCTGTCACCATATCATGGTTCAATAACTATCTATCTGACGAAAACTCTACCTGTAACTATAGGAGTACCACAAGGGTCAATACTTGGGCCTCTACTTTTCTCTTTATATACAAATAAGATAGCAGCTTCCTCTCCCTCTGCCTCTATAGTGCAATATGCAGACGACACCACCATCATATGTGCCACTCCAACCTTAAGCAAACTTCAAACTATAATACAGGATAACTTTACTTTGGCCAAAACATGGTTTTCTAGCATTAAACTTCTACTAAACCCTAAAAAAAAAAAAAACTTATTCTCTTTAGTCCTGGTAGATCCTCTCCACCAAATGTTGACTTCACCATAAAATCTAGAAACACCACCACTATCACCCCAACAACACACACCAAACGCCTAGGAGTAGTAATTGACAACAATCTCAAATTTGACATACACATAGCACAAACAATCAAAAAAGTAAACAAAAAAACTGGGTCTCCTGTATAGGAGCACGCAATTCATGACCAGCCATACCAAAGCCGCTGTCACAAGAACTCACCTGTTATCCATCCTACTGTACGCCTCCCCAATCCTGACTAATCTTCGCCAAAGTGAATAAAACAAAATTTCATCTTGCTATAACAAGATTGCTAAGTTTGCCACTGACACTTCATATAGATCCCATCACTCTGTCTCTCTCACTGGCTTGAGTTGCCCCAGCTACTACTAATTACACAACTCTTCATAGCCCATAAACTGTACTATCACCCTGACAAAACTCCAGTGCTACAGGAGCTAATACAGCCCTACACCACCAGACCAAAATCTCACAACTGTCGTCAAACACAAGAATGAAGCAGGCAAAGCTCTCTTTGCTTGTACAATAGCTAAATTTTGGAACTCACTCCCAAAGCACATAACTTCTACCAGCTCTGTCTCACTATTAAAGAAACTGCTTAACACCCACTACTCAACCAGTTGGCTGTGCCCCTGTGACTCCCCCAGATTAACTCACTTTCCTTTCAGTACTGCTATGATTCTGCAGAACCTTCACCACTTTTCTATTAACTACTTCATTCTTAACAAACAAGGTTTTTAAATTATTTTTCCAAACAATGTTATTCAGAAGGTTATTTGTTATATTTCACCTATGTAAAAATGTTAAATATGTTCCAATATGATTGTATGAGAATGTACTACTGTTCTTGTTTTTGTTTATGTTTTATATGTGGAGCTTTTCTCCCCGGGCCTCCGCTGAAAATGGACCTGTGTCCAGTCGGACTTTCCCGGTTATCAAATGTAAAATAAAAATAAATACACACACACTATATATATATATATATATATATATATATATATATATATATATATATACACACACACACACACACACACACACACACACACACACACACACACACACATATACATACATACACACACACACACAGGTTCATAGGTAGGTAATAGGCTATCTGCCCAAAGGCATTTATAAGCCTAGCCAGAGTGTGTCAGCTTATAGGTTCATAGGTTGGTACTAGGCTATTGGCTCAAGTGCCTACGTAAGCCTAGCCAACAAGGTTCCCTGGCTTATGCCACCCAAGAAACTTATTTTCCTGTGCCACTGTCGAGCTGAGACACAGCAGTGATCCCCTGGGTGTATTTCCCATTTCCCATCCACTCATCAAGAATTATCTTGAAAAGTGCTAATGAAGAACTTTGCTTGACAGGGATGGGTAACCTGTTCCAGGGTATGGGAAGTCTCTGGGACAGGAATCTATCTCTCTAGCATGTCCTGTTTATTGTGTTGACAAGGTTTAGGTCCCTAGAGTGTGTAGCCTGGAGGGATTGGGATTTCTTTAGGTGTAGCATGTCCAACAGCTCTGGGTTTGATATAGCTTTATATGTTAGGCAAAGATCACCTCGGAGTAGGCGATATGCTACGGAGTAAAGCTGGACTTTTTTGAGGTGGTCAGTGTAGGGCATTTGTTTGAGGCCAGTAATCCTCTTTGTGAGGTACTTCTGTGGCCTTTCTAGCTGCTGCAGATGTCTTGTGAGGTGCATTCCAAAAGGGGCATTGTACTCTATAATGGGTCTATAGAGTGTTGAGTAGAGGGGAACATTGACCTCTTTTTTCCTGGATGAGAACCCTTTTATGATGAGCTGTGCCACGTAGAAGGACTTCCTGACTACTGTGCCAATGTTACCATCAAAGGAGAGACTACTGTCCACCTGGGTCCCAAGGTCTCTTATCACGCATTCGGTGTTAAGTAGATTGCTGCCTATGTGGTAGTTCATGGGTACAGAGTTTTTACCAAAGGGGATGACACTGCACTTTTTGACATTGATCTTGAGTCCATGGCTCTGACCCCAGGCATCTGTCTCAGCGAAGCACTTCTGTAGGATGTCCACATCATTTGGGGACTTGACTATGGCTCCTAGTTTGCATTCATCTGCGAACTTAGTTAGCAAGAGGCCTTCTGTGTTAGCCTGTACTTCAGAGAAGTAGATACCAAACAGGAGAGGTCCCAGGATGGAACCCTGTGTTACTCCACTTGTCACTGCTTTGAGGTCAGATTTGGAGTCTGCAACTTTTACAGTGTGTGTTCCGTCAGTGAGCCAGTTGGCAAAACATCTTGTGACATAGGGATTTATACCTAGTTTAGTGAGTTTAGCTATAATTCCAGAATGGGGGATGGTGTTGAAAACCTTGGCGAGGTCAAGATAAGCTGTGTGAACCACCTTACTCTCATCTACGGCTTTGGTGACTGCCTCAAAGAAGTCAATCAGGTTCAAGAGGCATGATCTGCCTTTCACAAACCCGAACTGGGTGGGATCCAGAGTTTGGAGGTTACCAATGTCTTTGTTTAAGAGATCCATGATGATATGTTCCATGGCCTTGCAGACCAGGCTCGTCAGGCTAATAGGTCGATAGTTCCTGGGATAAGTGGTGGCTCCCCTTTTGTGGAGTGGGATAACTGTTGCTGTGTGCCATTCAGTGGGCACAAAGCCTGATGCGAGGCTATTATTGAACATGGTGCTTAAGTGGGGAGCCAGTTCATTGTGAAATTCGTGTAAAACGCAGCTTGGGATGTTGCCCGGTCCCATGGATGCTGTGTTTTCGGCTTTAAAGAGTGCAGCTTTTACCTGCGTAGTTGTGATTACAGGGACTCTGCATTCTTTCTGTATAGATATGGGCCCTTTAGGGGGTGAGAGGGGGGTAAAGTTAGCACTGAACCTATCTGCCAGGATGTTGGCAATATCAGTTGGTTATGTAATTTTCGTGCCTTTGTGCTGTAATTCAGAGCAGATCTGGGTGTTGCCATCGAGATTCTTGACATAGCTATAGAATGTTGTGCTTGTACTTGGAATTAGTGGCGATTTTGTTTTTGTAGCTAGCTTTGGAGGATCTTATAAGGGATCTCAGCTTCTTACTGAGGCCGACCAGGGAGCTCCTCCACTTGTGGGATTTTACTCTCTTTTGCAACAGTTTCTTCCTTCTGTTGTACAGTTTGTTTATGGCAGGGGACCACCAGATTAACTTCCTTTTTTTGAGGATAGCGTCTCGGTTCCGTTTGGGATAGCACGATCCATGCACTCGTGTAAGTGCTTACAGAGTGCATTTGTGTAGGATTCAGCAGTTGTAACTGTATTGTCCATCTGCATGGGTGTCATGAAGTTCACCACTTCTGTCTTAAGAAGCATGAAGTTGGCTTTGGAGAATTTTTTTACTGTGGTTTCCTTAATGTGGGGTGGGGGCGGGATGTGGATATCAAGGGTGATTAGCTTATGGTCGGATCGGACCAACGAGGAGTTGACGTCAGGTGTTGAACACCAGTCACTCATGTTGGTAATGACTAGGTCTAGGATATTGTTGCCCCTGGTGGGGGTATGGATAAGATGATCCAGGGCATTGGGGTTTATGAATTCCAGAAAGTGTTGAGCTAAGGAGTTGGTACAGGAGTAGTTTTCCCAGTTAATGGTGGGGTAGTTGAAGTCGCCCATTATTAGGGTGTTTGGTTGAACCCTAAAATTTTCCAGTACATCAAGAAAAGAGGAGTGGGAATCCTGGGGCATGGTGGGGGATCTGTAGCAAGCAATTTGGATTACAGTTTTGCCCAGAGTTAGTTGCACTTGGATAACCTTGAATGCATTATGCTGAGCAACTAGCCTGGAGGTGTGGATATCCTTAATGAATATGGACACACCTCCGCCTTTGGTGTTTCGGTCCAGGTTACATGGCCGAAAAGTGTGGTATGAGTTATAGCCTGGTAGTGCAGGGGTGCTCTCTGGAGCCTTGAACCAGGTCTCAGTCACTCCACAGATATCAATGTTCTCCATTTTAAGGAGTGCCTCGAGTGAGTGCATTTTGAGATTTAGACTTCTACATTGAGTAGCATTGCCCTCAGTTTTTGCTTGCCTGTTCCTTTTATGGTGGTGAATTTGTTATTTAAACCTTGCCTAAAAAAGGCACTATAGTGGCAGCAAGAACCTTAGCCAGTATCTGGAATCCCAGGGGAGACAGAAGCAGGCCACCTGTGGCAAAGCATCATGGTCTGTTGACCATGTCATCCCAAGCAGACAGATACTGGATCCTCCTAGAATGACACCAGAAGCTTAGCCAATTGTTGAAGTCAATCATTTTGTCCTTGTACTGCGGTATCATTCTGGGTGATGGCAGAATGCTACTCAGGGCTAGGGTCATACCTGCCTGGGCTACAAGATCGGAGAGCTCTTCCATGTCTCTTTTCATGTAGTCCAAGGAGGTATGTCTCAGGTCATTCACACTAACATGGACAATTACAGAGTCTTATTTGTACTTGTGGAGTGACCTGAGTGTGTGGGTTGTGTGGCGGATCCTGGCACCCGACAGGCAGCTGACAGTAACTTTCTCCTTGTTTAGCCTGGTGAGTGGGACATCAGTGTGCCTGACTATAGAGTCACCTATGATTAGTGTGTTGGGTACGTTGTTTTGCCTTATTGGCTGTGGTTGAGTGGCACACTGAGTCTGTGGGCTATGTGTCATTTGGGTTGTGCTGTGGGATGGAGGTTGCTTGCGTTTCTACTTTGGAGGTCTCTGTTGCTTACACAGATTATTATTGACAGCCTCCGCAAATGTTTTTGTGTTACTATGTGTGGATTTTGGTGGTGCAGATTTAGTGAGATTATGTGATGAGTGTGGTGTGGTGCAAATATTTACCTTCTCCTCATGACTGTCAAGTTCAGTCTTGGTTGAAGAGAGCTTTATCTCCAGTTTGGCTAGATATGTGCATCTCTCACAAGTTGTAGTCTTGGGTGGTTGGAGGAGAGGGTTGTCTGTGTACATGAGGCAATTTCTACATTGACTCAAAATGCCCAGATTAATCAGAGACAGGAGAGAACACTGGGAGCTGACCCTTGGACATGCCTGAATAAAAAAACTATTTTCCTCTGGATAAGTGAGGAAAGTGAGTACAAGAGCTGTTTTTCCTCTAAGCAAGTGAGAAAAGTTAAGTACAAAAATTGTATTCCTCTAGGTAATGAGGAAGACTGAGTGCTATAGTAATTAGTAGCTTATTTAGTGCTTACATGTTCTGAACAAGTGCTGAGCATGAATAGGCAAATTTAAGTGCTAAAACTAAGAATCTGTATCTATACTAGACGAGTTACAGGACAGAAACAAGTGCAAATGCAGGCTTTCAAATCAGAAAGTTGAGAGAGATGGAAGAGATTGCCCAAACAGCCAATAACTACAATTTCTAGGCCAGAACCACTCCTTATGTGGTAGACAGGTTACCTAGTGCTTACCACTCCCACTGATAAGCTGGAAGGCTTCCCTCCAACACAGAAAGGCTTGGGGGGGGCTCAGAAGCTTACATACAGTCCTCGATACAGCAAATCTGTACCTGGAACACTAGTTACAGGAAAGGTAGGAAACAGGCTTACAGTTTTTTTTTTTTTTTTTTATACAGAAAAGTAGCAAAAAGTAGTAAAAACAATTCACATGCAGTGCAAGCTAGCACGATTGAGTATGTAGCAATATTAGACCAAACACAGTTTAAAAAATGCAATTAAATTAAAAAGGACTAAAAGCAAGTGCAGAAAGAGTTTATTAGGTAGAATGTGGTAAAGAGATGGGACTAGAGGAGTGTCCCAGATCAAATCTATAGAGGGGCGGGCAACTGTAAAAGCTACCAAATTTAAACTACAAACCAATAATAGGGAGAGTGGTTGGGACAAAACAGTTTCAACAGAGATCTAAGCAACAACTAACAGTACAAACTTTAAAACCAAAAATATATATACTCAGCGGTCAGCTCTGTATATTTGCAGCCTTTCTCTGCTTTTGCTACCCCACTGATTAATTAATTGAGCCTCTGTCAAGAAGAGCCAATGAAGTGATCCCAGGGGTGTATTTTCTATTACCCATCTGCTCGTCAAGGTTTCTCCTAAAAAGTGTAAGTGGGGGCTCTGCCTAATGTAGTTAGGAATTTTGTTCCAAAGCATAGGGAGTCTCTGTGACAGGAATCTATCCCTCCAGCATGTTCTATTTATTGTTGTGGAGAGGTTTAGCTCACTAGAGCGAGTGGCTCCCAGTGACTTGGATTTCTTTAGGTGGAGCATGTCCATCAATTCCGAGTGGCTTTGTAAGTCAGGCAGAGATCACCTCTGAGTAAGCGATATGCCACTGAGTACAGCCAGAGCTTTTCCAGTCGGGCTGCATAGGACATATGTTTGAGGCCAGTAATCCTCTTGGTGAAGCACTTTTGTGCTCTTTCCAGCTGTTGGAAGTGTCTTGTGAGGTACATCCCAAATGGGGCATTGTACTCTATGATGGGCTTGATGAGTGATGAGTAGAGGGGCACTACAACCTCTATTTCTAGATGTGAACCCTTTAGTAATCAGATGGGCTACACAGAAGGATTTCCTAACTACTTTGGCAATATGATTACCAAAGGAAAGATTACTATCTACCTGGGTCCCCAGTTCTCCTTTTACCTCTTCTGTATTAAGGGGGCTGCCACCTATGTGGTAGTTCGTGGGTGTTTTGTTTTTCCCCAAACGGGATGACTATGTATTTTTTGGCATTTAGCTTGAGACCATGACTTTGACACCAGGTCCGTGTCAGCCGGAGAGTCAATTATGGCTCCCAGTTTGCAGTCATCGGCGAACTTGGTAAGCCACAGTCCCCCTGTGTTTGCCTGTACTTCTGGGAAGTATATGCCGAACATTACGGGTCCCAGGACCGAGCCTTGTGGGACACCACTTGTGACTGGTTTAGAATTGGATCTGGAGCCCATTATTCTTACTGTGTGGGTTCTGTCTGTAAGCCAGTTGGAACCCATCGCATGACGTAGGGGGATGTGTTCAGGCTGGTGAGTTTTTCTATAATTCTCGAGTGGGGAATGGTGTCAAAAGGCTTGGTGAGGTCAAGGTAGGCTGTGAGAAACCTTCCCCTCATCTATGGCCTTGGTGACTGTCTCGAAGAAGTCAACCAGGTTTAGTAGGCATGATCTGCCCTTAACAAAGCTGAACTGGGTCGGGTCAAGTGTTTGGAGGTTCCCAATGTATTTGTTAATGAATTCCATGATGATGCGCGCCATAGCCTTGCAGACCAGGCTAGTCAGGCTTATGGGGCAATAGTTACCAGGGTCAGTTTTGGCCCCTCCTTTGTGGAGTGGAATAACCATTGCTGTGCGCCATTCTATGGGCACGTAGCCTGTGGAGAGGCTGAGGTTGAACAGTGTGTTTAGGTGGGGGGTTAGTTCATTTTGTAGTTCATGCAAGACGCAGCCTGGGACACCATCTGGCCCCATTGACGCTGTGCTTTTGGCTTTTGAAAGGGCTGTTTTCACCTGTGCGTCTGTACTTTCCGGGACATTACACTTTTCCGGTATTGTTGTGGGCCCTTTTGAAGGTAAGAGGGAGGTGAAGTTTGCACTGAATCTGTCTGCCAGTATGCTGGCAATATCAGTAGGTTCAGTATATTTTGTGCTATTTTGCACCATCTCAGAGCATATCTGCGAGTTGCCACTTAGATTCTTGACATAGCTAAAGAAGGCTTTGTGGTCATCTTTCGAATCCTTGACTATTTTTCTTTCAAAGTTAGCCTTGGATGATTTCATGAGGGACCTTAGTTTCTTACTGATAATGATCAGGGATATATCTTTCCTTCTTGGAATTTACTTTTTTTCTTAACTAGTTTCCTCCTTCTATTGTATAGCCTGTTTATTGCAGGGGTCCACCAAACTGGTTTCCTTCTCTTAGAGGAGTGAGTCTTGGTTTTGCTAGGGCTGGCACGATCCATGCATCCTTTTAGGTGCTCATAGAGTGCATTTGTAAAGGTTTCTGCATCTTGGGCAGCATTATCCTTTAGCGTGGTGGCTGTGAAACTTACCACCTCTGTCTTAAGTAAGGTAAAGTTTGCTTTAGAAAAGTTTTTTACTGTGGTTTCCTTTGTTGGGGGTGGTGGTGGCGTGTGGACATCCAGAGTGATTAGTTTATTGTCTGATCTAACCAGTGACGGGTTGACCTCCGGTGTGGAACACCTGTCGACAATGTTGGTGATGACCAGGTCCAATATGTTTTCACCTCTGGTAGGGGAGTTTACCAGCTGATCCAGGGGGTTTGAGTTGATGAATTCCAGGAAGCGCTGGGCCTGGTAATTTGTACTCAAGTAGTTTTCCCAGTGAATGGTAGGGTAATTGAAATCGCCCAATATCAGGGTGTTCGGTAGGACCTTCATGTTTTCCAGTGTCTCCAGAAAGGTGGAATGGTGGTCCTGGGTCATGGAGGGTGATCTGTAGCAGGCCACAATTTGCATTGTAGATTTGCCCAATGATAGCTGCACATGGAAGATCTCAGAGGTATCATGTTGCGCAACTAACCTGGAGGTGTAGGCATCCTTGATTAATATGGAAACACCCCCTCCTTTTGTGTTTCGGTCTGTGTTCTGTGGCCGAAACGTGTGGTATGAGTTGTAGCCCAGTAGTGCTGGGGGCCCAGTAGTGCTGGGGTGCTCTCTGGAGCCTTGAAAAAGGTTTCAGTTACTGCACAGATGTCGACGTTCTCCATACTGAAAAGTGCTTCGAGCGCGTGCATTTTGAGATTTAAACTCCTGGCACTGAGTAGCATAACCCTCAGTTTTTGTTAATTGTGCGCAAAACCGTGCAAACATGGTTTTTATAGTAGGGAAATGAAAGAGATAGAAATTAGCCCAAAATGGCGATATATATATATATATATATATATATATATACACACACACACACACAGACACACACACACACACACATTATATATAAATATATATATATATATATATATATATATATATATATATATATATATATATATATATTTATATGAAAATAAATCCCAAGGAGCCAGAAACCTTCGTAGCGTCTAAGCACAACTGCTACCACTTCAATATGTAAGTTACCAATGTGGATCCTTCACAAAGTTCCTATTGATGTTATTCCTCCAGGTACACTTCCTGTATCAATTCCTTGAATAGAGGAAGTGAGAATGATGCTAGCATGAATACAATGTTCATTGCAGTTATCATGATACATCACTTCCTGTTGGTCTTTGATACGGGAAGTGATGCGTATTTTGGAGGGAATTTTGAAAGTCAGTTTTTATGATACATCACTTCCTGTTGGTTTTTGATACAGGAAGTGATGTTGATTTTGGAGGGAATTTTGAAAGTTGTCATTGGATGCTTAGTTTATTTAAACCAGGATTATTGTATGGCTGTCTTTGTCTGAAGAAGCGGTGATAAGTCCCGCGAAAGCGCTCACGATTTTTAACTAATAAATGAACAAGTTTTATGATACTACAGTTTACTCATTTGTTCCAAGCATTGAACTGTTGGAGTACTTGGTTCCTGTTTTGGTTTCTGCTTTGCCTTTGCTGTGTACCTGGAGGAATAACATCAATAGGAACTTTGTGAAGGATCCACACTGGTAACTTACATATTGAAGTGGTAGCAGTTGTGCTTAGACGCTACGAAGGTTTCTGGCTCCTTGGAATTTATTTTCATTTTTCATTTCTACATTTACATCTGGGAGTTTGGTGTACTTTATATATATATTTATATATATACATTTTTATTTATTTTATTTATTTTACATTTGTTGACCGGGCTAGTCAAACTGGATATATGTCCATTTTCAGTAGAGGCCCGGGAAGATAAGCTCCGAGGAAACAAACAAAATCACATATACAAAAATGAATGTATACAATGAACATTGCAGGTACAGTACAGAGAATAATCAAAGAGGTCATTCATTCATAACATAGTGCAAAATATACAGATACAATTAGTACAATACAAAATGTAGTTGCAATACATCATAATGAAAAAGATGGCAGCTGAATTATACAATATATTAGTATACATATAGTCATAAAGAAAAAGTAGGAGCTGAAATTATACAATATATTAGTAAAAGTAGTCTCCTTAATGAGATTCTGAAGATGTAAGTAATAGTACAGAAGGACAAGGTAAGTTGTTATTAAGAAAAGGAACTTGATTACTGAGAAGAGGAGGGTAGGTTGAACTAAGTAAGAAGAGCTAGTTGAGCAGTCAGGTTTAGTACAGGGGCACAACCAGTGTGTTCTGAGGAAAAGTTTCAATTTGGTTTTAAAGAGTGATATATAGGGAAGAGAGGAAAGTTCGTTAGGATGAAGGCTCCAGGATTTTCCAACAGTATTAGAGAATAGAGAGTCCCCAGCCCTGTTGTTTGATTTACAAATACTTACAAGAAGTTTGTGTTGTGATCGTAAGGTCTTTGTTGTAGGGGGTAATGAGGGTGGATAGTATAGGGGTATTGGTAGGTTGGTAAAGGGTTTTATGGGCAAAGGTCAGTTGGTGGAATTTAAGCTGATTTTGTAATTCAAGCCATCCTAGCTGTTTTAGATTAAAACAGTGGTGGGTTCTGAAAGGGTTACCAGTAGCAAATCTGGCTATGTTATTGTAGGTGTTTTCCATTTTATTAAGGTTGTTTTTAGAGAGATTAGTATATATGGGTGAGGCATAGAGGAGAGTAGAAATTAGATGGGTGTGAGCAATAGTTATTCTAGCTGCAGGAGAGAGGAAGGGTTTGATCCTGTAGAGAGAGCCTAGTTTTCTATTAACTGATTTTAGAGTATTGTTAATATGGGTGTTGAAGTTAAGGTTGTTATCTATGGTGATACCTAGTAGTTTGGTAGTTGGATCTGGGGATATGAGAATACCATTATTGGATGTTACTGTGAAGTCTGTTGGGGGGGAACTTACAAGTAGGAGTAAAAAGGAGGAGTTTAGTCTTTTGGGGGTTCAGAAGGAGACAGTGCTGTGTAAACCATTGTTCAACTGTGGTAAACACATTTTGGGTAAGGGAGTGAAGTTCAGATATAGATGTGGCTGAGCATATAAGTGTGGAATCATCTGCATATTGTATGCATGTAGCTTGAGGGATTGCTAGGTGAAGTTTGTTGATAAATACAGAAAACAGGAGAGGAACACCAATGTTAATGGGCAGATGGGTAGATAGAATGTTATGCCAAAGTACAGCCGCTGTTGGTTATCTAAGTAGGACTGGAACCATTTTATAGCTAGTGCATCTAGTGACAGGGATTTGAGGATATTTATAAGTATCTGGTGATTTCCCATATCGAATGCCTTAGACAGATCTATAAACAGTGCAGAGGAAAGCATACTGAGGTTACGTTTTTTGTTAATACAGTCAATAAAGGAAAGGAGGGCAATAGTAGTGCTGTGGGAAGGTCTGAAACCATGTTTAGAGTTTGGAAGTACATTATTTTGGATTAGGTGGTCTGGCAATTGTCTGTGGATGCATTTTTCCATAATCTTTGCTAAGGGTGAAAGTAGGGCTATGGGACAGTAATTGGAGAGTTCAGTAGAGTTCCCACCCTTGTGCAGGGGGATAATATGGAATACGTTCCAGATTTTAGGGTTGTGTCCTTCACTGATGCTTCTATTGATGAGAATGGAAATGGGATAGGCGATGGATTTGGCTGCCTTTTGTAGATATTCTGTGGGTAGTTGGTCTGCTGAAGGAGTGTACGGTTTCAGTTTTTGGATAGGGGTAAGAATATATGTTGTTGGGACTGGTTGGAAGAGAAATGGAGGGGATGGGTTAGAGTTAGAGTTGGATATAGTTAAGTTCTGAGTAGATAACTGACTGGCAAGAGTTTGAATGGCCACAGTGAAAAAGGTATTAAAGGCATTAGCAGTCTGCTTGGGATTCTCCTGGTCTGTGCCTTGTGGGTTTGGTGTGATGGCTTGATCTGGGTGTAATAATTGATTAATACTCACCCAGAACCTTTGTGGTTTATTATGGTGAGTCTGCTGGAGTTGTAGGTAGTAGTTTCTTTTGTCAGACAGTATAGCTTTTTTAGTTTCATTTCTCAGCTGTCTGAAGTTTTGTTGGTCTACTGGGTTTTTAGTTAAATGAGTCTTATTCCAGTATTAATTTCTGAGATGGATTTTTTGCCTGGTTTCTTTTGAAATCCATGGGGCAGATTTAGATCTTATTCTAATAGAGCGGGTTGGTGCATGGTGGTCTAGTATGGCTAGGAAGTTAGAATTAAAGTAATTAACAGCTTCCTACAATGTGAGGTACTTTAAGGGAGACCAGTTACATGCTCTTAGTTCTCTCTGGAAGAGATCGGGGTTGAAGTTTTTCTTGGTTCTAATTGTCATAGATATGGTTGGCTTAGTAGATTGGATTTAAGCCTGATGATGTAGGTTAGTGAGTGGTCACTTACATCATCAGGGAGGGTTCCAGCTTCATATGTCCGGGGATGATTATTTACGAGAATCCAATCTAAGGTATTTTCTTTCTTATTAGGCTCATTTATCCTGGTAGGGGAGGTAATGGTTTGAGAAAAACCAAAAAGGTTACTATGGCTGGTAGGGTGGCTACTGCTACAACACTTCCAATCAATGTTAAAATCACCTAGGATTATGGTTTCTTGGGGTATAATTTGGGATAACCGACAAAAGATATTTTCTATGGTGGCAATGTTATTTATCAGGAGGAAGATAGATACAGACAATATAGATAGATTTGAATGTGTTAAGTTGAAGCTTGGTAATAAGAATTTCAACGGAGTCTTGAGGTGGTTTATAGTCGTAGGTAGTAATCTGTAACCCAGATTTAAATAGGATAGCTACACCACCACCCTTTTTGGTTGCATGGTCAAATCACAAAATATTATAACTGGGAGGGATGCCTTCATTGTCTTTAGTTACAGGTTTTAACCAAGTTTCTGTTAAACAAAGAATGTCAAAGGAGTAGACTTCCAAGAGAGCATGGAGTTGTGCAACTTTGTTATTAATGCTACGTATATTGAGGTGAGCTAATAAGAGTGAGTTAGGTGGTTTGGTAAGGGAATGGATAGTAGAGGGGTTGGGGTTGAGGAGTTGAGTGGTAGTAGCAGTTGTTGGGCCTGAGTTTGGGTGAATGTCTCCATCTTTTAAAGAGAAGAGTAGTGTTTGAAGTCTAGGATTTGGGAATTTACTATACAGAGGTAGAGATTTTTCTGGGATCGGGGGAGTCATATCTAATGTGGGCTATCCTGTGGTATTTTGCTAGTAGATAGCTGGTTGTAGATGTTATGTTAACATGATTAGTGAAAATAGGTAGAGAAGGAGAGGTAGATAGCTTATTGAGGTAGAGAAGGTGTGGATATAATGGGTGTTCATAGGAGGTTAGCAGGTAAGCTAAAGTTAGAGGTGGTGTAAGTATGAGTAACCTCTGTAAGAGGGTTGGGGTGGGTAGCTTATACATCTGGAAGGGTAAGTTGTTAGGTTGCTGTTATAGACTTGGAGGTATACTAGGTGTGGAAAGGAAGAGGTGGAGGGTGTGGTGGGAGAGATAGGAAGTGGTAAGTGAAAGGAGGGAATTGGAGTTAAGTGGCCAATGGTGAAGGGTGTGCGATTGGTGGAAGAGGGAAAGGGTGTGGTTAGATGGTGTAAGAGCAGGACCCATGGGGTGGGTGAGATTTGGGGGTAGGGTAGGGGAGCGGAGTGAGCCCACTGGGTGAACGGAGCAGGTAGAGACAAGTGAAGGAGAAGCTAGAGAAGAAACTATCAGCAATGCTAGTAACTGAGGGAAAGTTAGGCAAGACAGGAGTGGAAAAGATCAGAGATAAAACAGAAGTCTATGAGAAAAAAAACAGGTGGGTGTAGAGAGTTGAAGTAAAGGGTAAGTGAGAAAATAAGAGCAGGTCTAGGACTTAAGATATGTAGTGTAATTACAGAAGAAATAATCAGGATAAGCAGGAGATAAAGGATGGGATACGGGTGCCACCTAGTGGTCAGATATAGTATTGCAGGTAAATATGTACTGGAGCTAGCTGGTTTAGAACTAGGGAAGGAGTGATAGCTAGTAAAGGGGGTTATTATAAAGTAGAAGAGGTTTGTTGGATACAGGGTAGATAGGAGGAGGGATAAAGGCTGCTGGCTGTTCAGGCTCGTAGTGTACTTTAGAACCTCTGAAGCAATAGTAGACGGTAGTCAGCTTTACAAGCAGAACTTAG
>NC_056731.1:1512136494-1512138994 GCF_019279795.1 Protopterus annectens
TTACCTTCTTCTACATCTGAAAAAACTTACCTTCAAACTTTCACACTCCACTGATTGGCTCTACCCGCTCTGTTCACCCTGCGGGCTCACTCCACTCCCCTGCCCCCAATTCCCACCCACCCCAACACTCCTACACTTCTACCACATTGCCACTCCCCCTCATCTTAACCCACTCCCACACATCAAAAGCATCATTACCCAATCATTTACAGGACCCAACCTACAACTCAAACTTTCTCCAGTCTCTCACTATAAACTAATTACAAATACCCCAATAATGTTTAAACAAGCTTTATCTAATGACCCCTACAATGCCTCCATTAACTTTTCACAATCCTCCAAAATCTAAACCCATTTACTGCTTAATACCCCCGCTTATATTTCACTATCGTCTCACAACCTATGAATACCATTACCTCCCTGGCACTCAGTACCCTAGAACCATAACCAGTACTACCAATAAGCCATTTAGCTCCTACCAACCACTACCCCACCTGTCGTCAAGCTCTTCCAAAGCAGAAATGCAACATCCCGTTCATCCTTCATATATTAAATCCAGAATGAAATACCATCACAAACTCTTACTAAAACTCCAGAAACTAGCCATTACATTACTACCTAACCTCATAGTGGATGGGGACATCCACCCTAACCCAGGCCAAATCCCAACAGTCAATATCCCCCCTCACAAATAACACCCTCACTAGCCTACAACACTCAAATAATGCTTCCAACTCACTCCTAGTGTGTCAGCTAAACATTAGAAGTATTAATAAGAAAATTCACTATCTACATGCCCTCCTACATATCAACTCCCTTGATATACTATGACTTTCTGAAACCTAGCTCAAACCTACCACCACTGATAATAAGGTTACACCCCCTGGCTACAATATATTAAAACCTGACTGCATCTCTAAAAAGGAGGGTAGGGTAGCCATCTTGTACAAACACACTCGTATCTATTACTATTACTCCAAATGCCTTACTCACAATGCAGAATTACTCATCACAAAAGTCCACATTAACAAACCCAAATCTATAAATAATGCATGTATCTACATTCCCCCAGGTGACAACGCAAATACATTTGAGGGTATCCTACAATGGCTGTCCACCAACTGCATCCAGGAAACTAGTATTCTCAGGGATGTTAATATCGACTGGAATACTTGCTCTTCAGACTTTCCCCTCTACCCATATAAATTAGCATAGCTTCTCCCAGATAACGTCCCCTACCAGAATCAATAAGCCTAACAATAAGGAAAGTATCCTCGACTGGATATTAATAAACAACCTATCCCAGATATATACAACAGGCACCCTACCAGAGGACTTTAGTGATCATTTCATGACATATATAATCAGAAAAAGAAATGACATCCCTCAACAATCTAACCTTAAAATCATTAGAAGTAGCAAGAACTTTAGTCAAGTTAAATTTCAGACCGAACTTAAGACATGTGACTGCTTCATCAAGAGGAAGCAGCCATAGATTGGACCAATCTCATACTTTAACTCCAAATTTCTTGCTATCCTGGATAACCATGCTCCCACACGCACAAATCAGAACCAATAACAAAGTAGCTCCATGGCTTACCAATGATACCAGGCAAAAAATTTTTAACAGAAACAAAGCATGGACCTCCAGGAAAACCACCAAAATCCCCAAACGACAAACTCAAATATAAACAGCTGAGAAATGACACAAAAGTCCATTATGCTAGACAAAAAGAGTTACTACTGTAATCTGCAAGAAAAGCACCAAAACAACCACAATAATTCTGGTCAGGCATAAATAAACTTCTCCACCCAGCCCAATCAGCTACCCCTATCCTCTTAACTACCCTACAACAACCTCCTACAATTGTTGCTAATACCTTTAATACTTTCTTTAAAGAAACCGTGCAAGCCCTAACCAGTAAACTATCTCCTAATACCCCAAGCACCAGCTATCCCGCACCTAATAATAAAATCCCTTTTCAGTTTGACCCAGAACCAACATCTTTTATTAAGTCCCTACTTAAGAAACTGAAAGCTACCACACTCTCAGCAGACCTACTACCTGCAGAGTTATCTCCAAAAAGCTGCTAATTAAATAGCATACCCCATCTCAATTTTAATCAATAGAACTATCAACGAAGCTTATAGCCCCTCCATCTGGAAAATCTCCCACATTATTCCACTTCATAAAGGGGGCAATTCCACTGAACTTTCAAATTATAGGCCCATAGCCATCCTGTCTCCCTTGGCTAAAATAATGGAAAAATGTATCCACAAGCAATTTCTTGCCTATCTGAATCAAAACTCTCTCCTAGCTACCTCCCAGCATGAATTTAGACCTTGCCATAGTACAACCTCAGCCCTTCTCTCACACAATAAATCTAAACTGTAATAACAACAAGCTCTCCTCAGCCCTCTTCCTAAAACTAAGGCATCTGACATGGAAAACCATCACCTACTCCTAGACGCATTAAAATCACTCTCCATAGATAACCAA
>NC_056731.1:1512141494-1512146494 GCF_019279795.1 Protopterus annectens
ATGGGCTTTCTAACCACATTAAAAAATGCGGTTTAACTTCTGGCTTTATTGATGAGCAAGATTTAGTCTTCATTAACAAGCAGTCTGAGTTGCATATCAACAGTTCTATTTTTAACAGCCAGCATTCTTGTAGCAGGAAGAGTCGTGCTTTATGCAACACTAATAGTCAGGCTGAAGTCAGGCTTCATGGATTTTAATGGCTAGCTCTTAACAACACCGATGGTCAGGCTGAAGTCAGCCTTAGTGAATGTAATGGCCAAGCTTTCTGGTTGTCAGACTAAAGTCAGTCTTCAGGGATTTGACAGCCAGGCTTCTAACAGCGGCCAGACTTCCATTGACACTAACGGTCGACCTTTAAGCATCCAAATGGTTACCAGACTATAGGATTCTGACAGCCGCACTTCTAACAACTCAAATATCTATTGGAGCCACACAAATAATCAGTCTGATAGCAACCCTTGCAGAATTAACGGTCAATCTTCACTCGACACCAACGATAGATCTAGGGACAACAATCAAATCTCGGACAACTCTATTAGCCAGTCTGTGAGCAAATCTAATTGGTGCAATGACCAGACTTCTAGCAACACCACTAATCACATTTTAAACACCACTACTCGAATTTTAAGTACCACAGAGAGTGTTTTAAACAGCACAAGCAACACTATCAAGGTGCTGTCAGCACTCACGGATTTAACAACCAAGTTTCCGACAATTCCATCAATCCCTTAAATTCCAACCTTATTGGCTTCCAGCCTTCAGATAATACTAACTATCCTGATATAACACAACATGCTGGACATTTGGGCATCTGCAGTCAAGCTTCTGACAGGATTAACAGCCTAGTTTTTCATGGCTCCATTCATCAGACTGCATGCAGCAATAACGGACAATCTCTACGCTAGAACAGCCACCATTGTAGTCATTATCCAGACGGTGCACCCAGTTAATCTTCTGCTGCACCAATTCTCCCAAACATCACACTTTCTGACTCTATCACTAACCATTTCATGGTCAGTTCCTCCAATCCTGCTGCTACCCATGGTGCAGAGTACAACCTTGCCTTAACCAATGGGGCTAACACGAATGTAGTATTCATTTCCAGAATGGCTGTTCAAAACCTTTCTTGCCCCCTCCACTCTTTCTTCTAGTGTCAGCATTCACAGCAGTTTATAACACCCAGTGCTAGCAGAGAACACCACCTATCAGGGTGTAGACCTTTGGAATATAGGTTTGAAAGACTTCTCATGATTTACAAAAGCATAGATCTTGATAACTTGTATCTAGATGCTTGCATTCAACAAGGCATTCTTCCCAAAGGGTTGAGATTTGTTAAATTTCCCAGTTGAACCTCCTTTAACACAGACCTTTACAATAATTTATGCAGAGTATACAATGAAGCTGGTTTAACGTCCCGTCAGTAAGGCTGACAACTCCTCCAAACTACAAAGAACTTAAAATTGAAATCAAAACTGTTAACAACACCATCCTACAACACCCACAATTCAGTTTCATCAACCCCCTGTATGATTCCATCTCCCCCAAGCTAATTAGACACATTGCCACTGTTATTCAATGCAAAAAACAGACGTTTAATGTAGACATTCTCCAATACCAATCTAATCAGGCTAATCCTCTTAGACACAAATTTAAAGATTCTTCAGATTTTTTTTAGAAACAGAACTGTCTCACACTTAAGCAATAGTTCTTCACAGGGACTCTCCCCTAACCACTTCTTTCCACACAACCACACCTACACTAACAGATCCTCACCACATTTCCATGAGCCTTCTCTTAATTCCAGTTCCCCCCAACTTAAACACAAGTGTTTCCTCTCACCCTCCAGATATGGCCAGACTCCCCCCACTACACTGGCTTTATCAACAACGGATAAAACCTAAGCGTCTGTGGTCAATAGGATGGTTGTAACAGCAGGAACACCAATCTTCAATAACAGGAATGCTGGTTTCCTAACATATTTCTTTCACCAATTCTAGTCATGCTCCCACCAGCTTCATTCCAGACTTCACTGAATTTCCGCCCTTGTCCACCCAACCTAGTCAGTTTCACTCACCACCACCAGTTATGTCCAACCAATCAGTTTCTCTTCCTTCCACCTCCAACAACACAGATCCTACGTCCACAAAAAGGTCTTTTAAACACACTGAAATCTGATTTTTTTTAGCCAGGGACTGCTCAGGCCAAACCACAGTCAGTTTACAAGACACTCAACCTATAAAGACAAACCATGGACTAATGAGAAAAGGCCCAAAAGAAGGAGTGAAAGGCAAAGGTTTGGGGAAAATTGGGTACACCATTCCCCACAGACACATCCAAACCAGGAGCTTCTACAGATGACTACACCACCTTCATCCATTTTAGATGGATCTACTATTTCTACAGTGTATAATCTTTCAGAGAAAACCCTTTCATTTGACCACATTAAAATCCTTAAAAAGGGTTTTCATTTGCACCTGCTCAAAGAGCCAAATTACCGGACTTACTTTTAGATTTAAGACTTTATGCTAGAAAAATGATTTACTTAATGATAACACAGATGATGATGTTGATAATGATGATGTCCCTTCTGACATTGCCAACATCTTGGCTGACAGGTTCAGTGCAAATCCCCCCCCCTCACCACCTACAGGGCCTATTACCATTCTAGGGGATTGTGTAAGTCCAATTATTACCGATACGTTGGTTAACAAGGCTCTATCTAAAGCTAAAAACACTGCCTCCATGGGACCAGATGGTGTCCCAGGCTGTGTCATACGCAAGCTTCAAAAGGAATTAACCCCGCATCTTAATACCCTGTTCAGTCTCAGCCTCTCTACAGGACATGTGCCCATAGAATGGCACACGGCAATGGTGGTCCCGCTACACAAGGGTGGGGCCACAACTGACCCTGGGAACTACCGACCAATAAGCCTGACCAGTCTGATCTGTAAGGCTATGGAGCGAATCATTGTGGAACTCATAAATGGAGAGATTGGGAACCTCCAGTCGCTGGACCCCACACAGTTTGGCTTCGTCAAGGGCAGATCATGCCTTCTGAACCCGGTGGATTTCTTTGAGACAGTTACTCAGGCTATAGATAAGGGAAAGGAGGTAAACACGGCTTACCTTGACCTTGCTAAAGTATTTGACACCATTCCCCATTCAGGTATTATTGAGAAGCTCACCAACCTGGGCATAAACCCTTATGTCACGAGATGGATCACAAACTGGCTCTCAGACAGATCCTATAAAGTAAGAGTAGCGGGATCTATGTCCGAATCCAGACCAGTAACGAGTGGTGTGCCTCATGGCTCTGTCCTGGGGCCCCTCCTGTTTGGCATATACTTCTCAGAAGTACAGGCAAGCATGGAAGGGCTGTGGCTGACTAAGTTTGCGGACAACTGCAAACTGGGTGCTATAATAGGGTCTCCGGCTGACATGGAGATCCTCCAGAAGGGCCTAAATGAGGCTGATGCATGGTGTCAAAGCCATTTTCTCAAGCTAAATGCAAAAAAAATGCGTAGTAATCCCCTTTGGAAAAAAGAGAGTACCCGCAAACTACAACATAGGAGGTAATCCCCTGAAATCTGAAGAAGAAATAAGGGATCTAGGGACCCAAGTAGATTGGCAACATGGTTATCAAAGGAAAGCTGACTAAGTGGTTAGAAAATCCTTCTATGTGACCCATCTGATCAAGAAAGAGTTTGCATCAAAATCTAAGGATGTAATGGTGCCCCTCTACTCTTCCCTCATCAGACCCATTATTGAGTACAATGCACCAATTGGAATGTACCTGGCTAGACATCTCCAGCAGCTGGAGAGACCACAAAGGTACCTAACCAAGAGGATTACTGGCCTCAAACAGTTTCCCTATGCAGCACGACTGAAAAAGCTAAGACTGTTCTCTGTTGCATACCGCTTTCTCAGAGGCGATCTCTGTCTAACGTACAGAGCCATGTCCAATCCAGAATTGTTGAACATGCTCCATTTTAGCAAAACCAAATCTACTCGAGCTACACACTCTAGGGATATAAACTTCAACACAACAATGAATAGAACATGCTGGAGGGATAGATTCCCTTCGCAGAGACTTCCCTTACTATGGAACATGGTCCCGATCTACATAAGACAGAGCCCCTCACTATCACTCTTCAAGAGGAACCTTGATGAGTGGACGGGTAACAGAAAGTTCACACCGGGGATCACACCAACAGCACTACTAGATAGGGGCCAAGGGTACTAGCTGCTAGTACAAGGGTCTAGGGAACTACTAAAGGGGCGGTGAATACCACACAACGTGGCTGGGCTAATATATGCCTTCGGGCAGATAGCCCAGTACCAACCTATGAACCTATGTGTGCCAGTCTCAAACCAGCAGCACACCTTCTGAAATCACAAACACACCTTCACTTACTCCTCAAAACAGTGCAATTAACACTTATTCTCACATTAGGATAAACACATCCATTTTAAAAAAGAAAAGTTTATTCAACCCACCTCTTCATAACACCATATCCACCTTTGTTCAGGTTTGTGAACAAAACCTTAGAGTCCCCATGAATACCCAATGCAGTGATAAATGGTTCGATTTGTCTAAGAATGAAAAATCTGCTTTACTAGATCTAACTAATGACCACAGTTTAAGAATAACAAAAGCCGATAAAGGAACGTGAATAGTCTTAATGCAACAAGAAATGTAAGTGATGACCTTTATGATGAAGTCACTTTGGACACTATTTACATTCACTTTGATCACACAGACAACACCCTTCAATCTCTTGTTAATGATCACCTTATCTCCCACGAAGGTTTTTATTTCATGTATTCACAATGCCATCACTTGGGTAAACTTTTTGGAATTCCCACAGTACACAAAAACCCTACTAATCCACCCATTAGACCGATTGTTTCCAAACACAAGACAAAAAAAAGAGAGAAAACTGCTCAGTTTGTGGATTTCATTTTAAACCCCATTGCTCAAGCCACCCCTTTTACATAAG
>NC_056731.1:1512153994-1512168994 GCF_019279795.1 Protopterus annectens
TATATATATTCTTTCATGTTTATTCAAGTTTATTCATATTTCTTACTTAGTACAGTTCACAGGATTGGTACAGTTTGAATGTATTACTGATTGGTTACTGTATTTACTGTATATATTAATTTGAGTGTTTACTGGCTACTGTACTGTCATATGACTTAATGTACAGATTTTGAATGCATTTATGTGGAATTCAAGTTTATTCTGATGAAGCTCTTCTACCTAATAAGAGCAAAAGCTTAAATATCAGTTTGGTGTCTGCATTTTCATTCAGTTACTATTATTTTATATTACTAAATAGCGTTCAGCTACTAGAAGTTCGGTGTGTGTAAGAAGTTCAGTTTTGAATATTATTGTTTCTTCTTTATTACTACGGTCTATTTAGAAGATTATATATATACACACACACACACACGTGTATATTATATATATATAAATATATATATATATATATATATATATATATATATATATATATATATATACACACACACACACACACGCACACACACACACACACACACACACACACACACACACATATATGTTTTTTTTTAATTTTACTTATTTTATTTTACATTTGTTTACCGGGATGGTCCAACTGGATGGAGCTGTCCATTTTCAGCACAGGCCCGTGGAGAAAAGCTCCAGAAGAATTGCTAACATACTATGCATAAGATATGTACACGTTCAGTTATAAAAATATAGCAGACAATAACATATGATTGGATAAGATACTTACATAAGCATAATGGTTTAAACATACAATTAAAATTATAGCAGGTAGCAGCATTTAATTGTTGTTCATACAGTATGTTTAGTATGAAGATGTATTGAAGATGAGATAAGAAAGGAAAAACTAAAAAAAGGAGGAGACTACAGACAAGTTCATACAAGGTGCAGTGACATTTTAAGGGAAAGCTTTTCTTAGTCTAGGGGAGAGTTAGTGAGTACAGATGGGGCAGTGGGGAGTAGGTGGCAGTGAGTTGATAAGTAACTTGTGATAATATATAGTGCATCCGTGGTAGTTTTAAAGAGCTTGTATAGTGGGTAGGGGAAAGGAGTTAGACTATGTCAGCCAGGTGCTAGGCAGTTGCATGTCCGTGAGTTGTTTAGGTGGGAAATAAGCGTTTTTTTGAAGATGGTTTATTTAGGTTGCACCCTGATTTGTAATGGTAGGGAGTTCCAAGTCTTGGCAATGTTGCTATAATACAGGAGTCACAAGAGCTGTAATGGGCTTTTGGAGATTGCGATTAGTGCCTTGTTAGTAGATCTAAGTTCTCGGTTATTGGAGCAGAGGATGATCAGGTCTTATAAGGTTGGAGTTTTGTCAGGTTGGTACAGTATTTGGTGAGCTAGAAGAAGTTGATTTAGAGCTATGGTGTTAGGGAGTTCAAGCCAGGAAAGCTATTTAAGGGCCAGACAGTGGTGGGTGCGGTAGGAGGAGTTTGTGGCATATTTTGCTATTTTGTTGTAGCACACTGATAGCTTGTTTAAAATCGCTCGTTAAGATTAATTAGGACAGAAGAAGCATACAGTAAGGTAGAGAGAAGATAGGTACGAGCTAGGTTAGGAAGTTTTTACATCTGTAAAGAGTACCTAGTTTTTATTGATTTTGGTTATTGTATGAGCTATGCGTTTGTCAAATTTCATAGTTTTGTCAATAATGAACCCTAGTAATTTGGTTTGTGTGATGGGGAGATAGGGGTGTTATCTAATGCAGAAATAGAGAACAGGGGAATAGGTGCTGCTGCTTTGGAAGGATGAAAGAGCATAAATTAGGTCTTTTAGGATTTAGTATTAGCTGGGAGTTTGTTAGCCAGGTTTCGATGGATGCAAAGGCTTCTTGGGCCTTGATTTGAAGTTGCTGGAGGGTGGAGGCACAGCAGATTAAGGAGGAGTCATCAGCGTACTGAACCAGGTTTGCTACAGAGATGACTTTTGAAGATTATTTGTAAATATAGTGAAAAGTTGGGGTTCTAAGATTGATCCTTGGGGTACTCCTAGTTTTACAGGAAGTAAGGGGAAAGGGTGATTTTCCACTGAACAGCTTGTTGGCATTGGGATAGAGAGAGTCCTGAAACCAGAATAGAGTGGGGGCAGTTAGTTTTAAATCTGAGAGTGATGTTATTAGTTTTGTATGGGAGACTGTATCAAATGCCTTTGATAATTTATTTATTTTACATTTGTTAACCAGGAAATTCCGACTGGACCAGGTCCATTTTCAGTGGAGGCCCGGGGAGAAAAGCTCCAACATCGTTATACAAATACAGTACATCCAGCATAATACACAAAACAGGTTACATCATGTATGCTGAGCATAGTAATATAACAAGAAATTAATAAAAACACTCCAGGTAAAAGAAGATATAGAACATGGGTAAAAAGACAATGTCAGTCATACACTGGTAAGAAAAGAAAATATATCAAGTAAGATTCTAAAGTTAAAAGTACCCTTTCAGATGACCAAGCCTACAGGGGATCAGAGCTCCAGCATGTGATCAGAGAGGAATTTGGGGAGTTAATAGTAGTATGGGTAGGGTTATGTGATACAAGGGCTTTGATAAGGCAAGGAAAACTGCAGACACTAGCTGACCGTTGTTGCATTGCATATTTACTAGGTTACTAAAATGTATGAGTGCAGTGGTAGCGCTATGGTTGGGGCGGAATCCATGTTGAGTTTCAGCAAGAAGATTGTTGGAGAAGAGATGTGTTTGGACCTGGGTGTGGATACATTTTGCCATTATTTAGCCAGTGGGGAAAGTATAGCTATAGGGTGGTAGTTTGTTGGGTCAGTGGAGTTGCCCCTTTTGTGAATTGGGTATAATGTAGGAGATTTTCCAGAGAAGTGGCACATTTTGGTCTGAGATTGATCTGTTAATGATTATAGAGACTGGGTAGGAAATGGCTTTGGTGGCTATTTGTAGGAATGTGGCAGGTAGTTTGTCTACTGCTAAGTTGGTGGGTTTAAATTTTGTTAAGTGTCTATAGATTGTGTAAGCTTGTACAGGTTGAAGGGTGAAGGAGTTAGCATTATTTTATGGGTTATATAGTATAGTGGGGGTTGAGGAGTGTGGGTCTGTTGGCAGTTTTAATATAGAGTTGGTAAAGAAGTCATTGAATTGGGTGGCTGTGTTTACAGAGGTGGTGTCTAGGTTTGGTTGAGGAGTTGGTGATTTACCTGGTTGGAGAACACTGTTTATAGCGGCCCAGAACTTTTGTGGGTTGGTATTATGCTTAGTCTGAGTTTCACCATAGTATTTTTGTTTATCTAGTCTGATTTGCTTTTTTACAGCGTTTCTCAGTTGTAAGAATGCTTGCCTATTAGGATTAGTTTTGTTTTTGCGCCAGGTGTCCCATGCTTTGTCCCTTTGCTTCATAAAGTTGTCTAGTGCTCTTGGTAAGCCATGGGGCATAGATGGTTTTAGTGCGGATCTGTCTTGGTAGAGCAAGATGGTTGAGAAGGCCTAAGAAGATACTGCTGAAATACTCAACTTTAACTGCTTCACCTAAAGGAAGTGTTAAAAGAGGGGACCAGTTAGAGTGTTTAAGGGCTGTATATTAAAAGGTCATCAGCCTTGAAGTTTTTAGTGTATCTGATGTGTTTAAGTGAGCTAGTGAGTTTAGTTTGGTCTCTGATGAAGAACGTTGGGAGGTGGTCGCTTAGAATGTCGGGTAGTGTACCAAAATTATGGGTGGAAGATGGGCAATTGATGAGAATCCAGTTTAGTATGGATTCTTTGTTTGAGGTTTTGTCTACCCTAGTAGGGGCTTGTATGAGTTGTGAGAATCCATAAAGGTTAACATGATTTGAGGGGGTGGGGTGATTTAAGTGAGGTCCAATCAATATTGAAGTTGCCTAGCATAACGTTTTCATGGGGAGGGTTTCTGATGTCCATTGGAGAAGAGATTCTAGGGTTTTGCTGTTATCTCCTGGAGGGATATATGATCCTAAGATATGTAGCTATTTTTTTGTATTTAGTCTTAGCAAATAGGAGATCTGCATTATTAAATGCAGGGATTTCTATGTTAAATAGTTCAACATTGATGTTATTTTGATATAGGAGAGTGACTCCCATCTCCTCTTTTAGCTGTACGGTCTTTTCGTACTATGCTATAATCAGGGGAAGTACTTCTTCATTTTAATGTGTGGTTTAAGCTATGTTTCTGTGAGGAAGATCATGTCAGGGTAAGTATAATGCTATGAGGTCATGGAGCTCAGTGGTTTTGTTAAGGATGCTTAGGTTATGAATTATTATTAGAATTTCCTTTGATAATGGAGGAGTTTGTAGAGGTGTTGGTCATAGGTGGTGTGGTTAAAGAGTGAGGCTATAATGAGTAAGGGGTAGTTAATGAATCTTGGAAGTGAGGATGACTCACACACACACACACACACACACACACACACACACACACACACACACACACACACACACACACACACACGTCACCACCAAGTTCATATAGAGTTCATAAAACTGGTGAATTGGAGTTATTTTCCAAATTAAAAAAGAACAAACATAAGATAAAGTACCAAATAACTGTTAAAAAAATAAATAAATAATTCATGACCTTAACCGTCAAAGTCAACATACACCAGATATGACAAAGAAATCACATAAAAGGCTTAATAAAATGTACCTTTTTACAAGGACTGAGTTTGAGGGCTTAGTTTGATGTATAGCGTAGTGCCGCAATTTGTTTACAGATCTTCTGTATAAATATTTCTGGGAGATAGCTTAGCCACATATGTATAGTTTACTGTCTGAACACCCACAGGCTCTACACTCAAGACTTCAAAAGCAACTCCTTCTCGCCCTTGGACTCAGTTAAGTTACCTGCTTTGTCCAGTACTTAAGTAAAACAGAATTCTGAAAGGATAAAAAGTTACAAGCTCTCAGTACTAAGGGTATATGAGGAACGGACCCTCTTAACAAACATGTCCAACATCCTTCCTTTCCCAGTAAGACTGCATTGACTTCTAAGGCAAAAAACTTTCTAGGTAGGAGAAGTCAGAAAAAGGCAGAAAAATCAGCTAGAAGGCTGATCGCTTATGGACAAACCAGCATGGCTGTACTCAAAAATCCACAAAAGGAAGACTGACTGGGAAATGTCAGTCACCCTAAGACTGTAGTGTATAAGGAACATTGGAGCCAGGTTCTCTTAAAGAAGCAGATATGACTACTGTCTAAGTGTATCAGCAAAGTATCAATGTAAAAATCAACCCCCCACCCCCACATGGGCAAAGGAGGCTGCATGTTTCACATTTCCAAAAGATCCTTGTGGTGGAATAAACAGCAGATTTGTAATCTAGAACCTTTGGAAACTCTTCAAGCAGAAGTAATACTCTCCAAAAAGAAGAATCTTCCTGTCAGACAATAAATCTAAAGGAATAAGCAGAGACTTGAGTAGTGACTGAAATCCCCTTCAAAGAAGTCAGAAAGAGAAGGGGGACCCATCCACTCAGCAGAAGGGTAGTTATAAAACAGAAGTAAAGTAACAAGGCATTGAAGCACAGCTACAATTAGGGGTGAAAGCACTCCTGCACCACAGAGCCCAATGACCTTAATATCAATATCAAAATTCAAGAGAGAAGAATTTTGTAAGGACCTGCAGGCAGTCTGAAAAAAGAAAGAACCCACTAACCACTCGATACTGCTTTTCCACTCTGTTCCACCAGCCAAAAGAAGGGGCATGACCTGCTCCACCATCCTTTGAGAGGGGAAAGAGATCCACCACGAGCAATACAGAACCTTCAGACTGTGAGCTCCATTTGTCCAGTATATCACATCATCCTTGGATAATCACTCCCACTTAAACACAAATTAATGCCTTATAGCAACTCGCTAGCCAGACCCTAAGGGTATGACAGGGCTTGGCAGACTATGACCATTTTCTAAGAGTACAAACTTCAAAAACTGCCCAACTTCTCAAAAACACAATAGATGACTCCAGAATATCACTGTTTTTTTACCATAAAATATTTTATGTACATTAATTATTGCTTCCTTCTCCAAGTCACAGGTAATTTGAAACAACAATGATCCATAGGTTATATTCTAGATTTAAAATACAGCAAGCAGCTCTGTAGTGTGAAAATGCACCACAATTTTGTACTAACTACGTGCTTCATTCTTTCACCAGTATTCTTGAGCATATGCTTTGACACATTCCCCAATATATCTCTTTCAACAGCTTACTGCATCCACTATGAACATCTCTGGTAAGCAACTCTTCATCAATTTCCTTTGTACTTCTTTGGTAAGCAAACTTTCAGTAGTTCATATTTTGCAGAAACACTTAGTAGTACATATTATTTTGCTACTGTTTTTAACTGTTTCACTTACTTTACTCTTAGAGTCTAGCTTCTGATTCTGACAGGATTTTGCAAAGAATCCTATGAATTTCCTAACACTCAATTTACAATTCATTCAAAAATGCTTTTTGTGAGAGTTGTTCTTGCAACCCCATTTTTTTCATAATACACTAGTCTGAAATTTACTTCTGTTAACCTACAGTACCTCAAAATAGTTTCCATACTTTCTTATTGTGGTTACTCATAGTAGAAGCAATAATATCCCAAAAAAGGTAATAGTTTCTTAGCAAATATAAACTCTGTTCCCCTCACTGCAGATGGGTGAAGTTAACACATTGGGAGCAACAGTTTTATATATGTGGGGAAACTCACTCACTATGCATTTGCATTTGCATGCAGAAATGAAAGAACATAAAACATTGCAAGTTATATATATTTTTGACAAAATTCTGTCTATATTCTCCTACAGTGTGCTATTTTCAGGAATCATTAGAACAAAAATACATATTAAACTTGATTCATTATTTTTAGCTTACTGTCCAAGCCTTTCTGCCCCATTTTTCCATGATAAAAAAAAATCTCCAGAGAATGGAATGAAACTGCAATTTCATTCAGCTTCAATTCTTTCTTTTAAAATAAACACACAATATTACGCAATCAACTTTCAATGCTTTGTACATAAATATTTATAATCATAAAAGACAGTTGCAAGCAGAATAGGAGCTCATGTACTCAGGCTTGTCTCTGTATAACAAACTGGACAATAACAAATATAAGGCTCACCAGTGGTTTGTTGTCTTGCCTCCCTCTTTCAGGTTTGTATATTCCTTGTTAAAGGCTTCAGCCTTTGAGTATCAAAGTCATGCCCTTCAAAACCCATCTTCCCTCTCTTTAGCATGGGCTGTACTCTTTCTTTCTATGCCCCCAAATACTGTCTGTTTCCTCCTCAGGATGTCCCCTCTCTCTTTTTATATGAATGGAGCATAGCCTCCTATACTCTAGTCAATTTTGTGTGATCCTCCTCCCACAGTACCACAACACTGCAGCCTTATATATTCCACAGTGGTTGCACGACATCACTATACTGACATGGACACACACACACAGACACAAACACACTAGGGGCAAGCAAAATATCAATAAGGAAAATATTACATCCTTAAAATATTGAACACTAGGATCTAGAGCTCTGCTCTAGGAATAAAAAATGGAAATGGTCTCTTGTTAACAGATTTTATTCTATTGGGCAATGTTAATGCCTACTACTTTTCAATCTGTGTACTTTTTATAGGTTCATAGGTAGGTACTAGGCTATTGGCCCTAGGGCCTATATAAGCCTAGCCAAAGGTACCCTGGCTTTCGCCACCCAAGAAAATTATCTTCCTGTGCCACTGTCGAGCAGAGCCACAGAAGTGATCCCCGGGGTGAATTTCCTATCTCCCATCCAATCATCAAGATTTTTCTTGAACAGCGTTAATGAGGAGCTTTGTTTGATATAGATAGGTAGTTTGTTCAAGAGTATGGGAAGTCTCTGGGACAGGAATCTATCCCTCCAGCATGTTCTGTTTATTGTGGTGATGAGGTTTATGTCCCTAGAGCGTGTAGCTCATAGGGATTGGGATTTCTTTAAGTGGAGCATGTCTAAAAGCTCTGGGTTTGACATAGCTTTGTGTGTTAGGCAGAGATCGCCTCCGAGTAGGCAATCTGCAATGGAGTAAAGCTGCAGTTTTTTTGAGACAGTCTGCATTGGGCATCTCTTTGATGCCGGTAATCCTCTTTGTGAGGTATTTCTGTGGCCTTTCCAGTTGTTGTAGATGTCTTGTGAGGTACATACCAAAAGGGGCATTGTACTCTATAATGGGTCTAATGAGTGGCAGTAGAGGGAACAATGACCTCTTTTTTCCTGGATGAGAAACCTTTTGTGATGAGGTGTGCCACATAGAAGGATTTCCTGACTACTGTGGTGATGTGATTATCAAAGGAGAGACTACTGTCCACCTGTATCCCAAGGTCTCTTATCACACTTTTGGTGTTAAGTAGACTACCACCTATGTGGTAGTTCATGGGTACTGAGTTTTTACCAAAAGGAATGACAATGCACTTTTTGGCATTGAGCTTGAGGCCATGGCTTGACACCAGGCATCCTGACTACTGTGGCGATGTGATTATCAAAGGAGAGACTACTGTCCACCTGTATCCCAAGGTCTCTTATCACACTTTCGGTGTTAAGTAGACTACCACCTATGTGGTAGTTCATGGGTACTGAGTTTTTACCAAAAGGAATGACAATGCACTTTTTGGCATTGAGCTTGAGGCCATGGCTTGACATTCAGGCATCTGTCTCAGCAAGGCCCTTTTGTAGGATGTCCACATCTTTTGAAGTTTTGATTATGGCTCCTAGTTTGCAATCATCTGCGAACTTCATTAGCCAAAGACCTTCTGTGTTGGCCTGTACCTCAGAGAAGAAGATACCAAAAAGAGAGGACCCAGGACTGAACCCTGTGGTACTCCACTTGTCACTGGTCTGAAGCTGGATTTGGAGTCTGCTACTTTCACAGTGTGGGTTCTGTCAGTGAGCCAGTTGGCAACCCATCTTGTGACTTAGGGATTTATACCTAGTTTAGTGAGTTTATCTATAATTCCAGAGTGGGGGATGGTGTCAAAAGCCTTGGCGAGATCTAGATAGGCTGTGTGAACCACCTTACCCTCATCTACGGCTTTGGCGACTGCTTCAAAGAAGTCTATCAGGTTTAGGAGACATGATCTGCCTTTTACAAACCCGAACTGGGTGGAGTCCTGAGTTTGGAGATTACCAATGTCATTGTTTATAAGTTTCATGATGATACGCTCCATAGCCTTGCAGACCAGGCTCGTTAGGCGAATTGGGCGGTAGTTTCCAGGGTCTGTGGTGGCTCCCCCTTTGTGGAGTGGGATAACTGTCGCTGTAGCCATTCAGTGGGCACATAGCCTGAGGTGAGGCTATGATTGAACATGGTACTTAGGTGGGGTGCCAGTTCGTTCTGTAGTTCATGTAGAACACAGCCTGGGATGTCGTCAGGTCCCATGGATGCTGTGTTCTTGGCTTTGGATAGTGTGTTTTTTACCTGTGCAGCCGTGATTACAGGAACCTTGCATTCTTCTGGTATAGAGATGGGCCCTTTAGGGGGATGACAGAGGGGTAAAGTTAGCACTGAACCTGCCAGGATGTTGGCAATATCCGTTGGTTCTGTATATTTAGTGCCATTGTGCTGTAACTCAGAGCAGATCTGAGTGTTGCCATTGAGATTCTTGACATAGCTATAGAATGTTTTGTGGTTGCCTTTAGAGTCAGTGGCGATTTTGTTTTCATAACTAGCTTTGGAGGATATTATGAGGGATCTCAGCTTCTTACTGAAGATGACCAGGGAGTTTCTCCAATCATGGGATTTTACTCTTTTTTGCAACAGTTTCTTTCTTCTGTTGTAGAGTTTGTTTATGGCAGGGGACCACCAGATTGGCTTCCTTTTTTGGAGGATAGCATCTTGGTTCTGTTAGGGATTGCACGATCCATGCACTCATGTAAGTGCTTTCTAAAGTGCATTTGTGTAGGATTCAGCAGTCATACCTCTATTGTCCGTCAGCATGGGTGTCGTGAAGTTTGCCACTTCTGTCTTAAGAAGCGTGAAGTTGGCTTTGGAGAAATTTTTTACTGTGGTTTCCCTAATGGGGGGTGGGGGAGGGATGTGGATGTCTAGGGTGATTAGCTTATGATCGGATCTGACCAATGAGGAACCGACCTCTGGTGTGGAGCACCGGCTGCCATGATGGTAATAACCAGGTCTAGGATATTGCTGCCCCTGGTGGGGGTGTGGATAAATTGATCCATGGCATTGGAATTTATGAATTCCAGAAAACGTTGAGCACTAGAGTTGGTACACAAGTAATTTTCCCAGTTAATGGAAGGGTAGTTGAAATCGCCTATTAGGGTGTTAGGTTGTACCCTAATATTTTCCAGTGTATTAAGAAATGAGGAGTGGGAATCCTGGGGCATGGTGGGGGATCTGTAGCAAGCTACAATTTGGATTGTGGTCTTGCCCAGAATTAGTTGCACTTGGATAATCTCGGATGCATTATGCTGAGCAACTAGCCTGGATGCATTATGCTGAGCAACTAGCCTGGAGGTGTGGATATCCTTAATGAATATGGACACACCTCTGCCTTTAGTGTTTCGGTCCAGGTTAGGTGGCCGAAAGGTGTGGTATGAATTATAGCCTGGTAATGCAGGGGTACTCTCTGGAGCCTTGAACCAGGTCTCTGTCACTGCACAGATGTCGATGTTCTCCATTTTAAGGAGTGCCTCGAGAAAGTGTATTTTGAGGTTTAGACTTCTAGCATGAAGTAGCAATACCCTCAGATTCTTCTTGCCTGTACCTGTTAAGGTGGTGAATTTGTCATTTGAACCTTGCCTAAAAAAGGCACTATAGGGGTGGCTAGAGCCTTAGCCAGTATCCAGAATCCCAGGGGCGACAGGTGCAGGCCATCTCTGGCAAAGCATCGTGGCTTGTCGATCATGTCATCCCAGGCAGACAGATACTGGATCCCCTTAGAATGACACCAGAAGCTTAGCCAATTGTTGAAGTTAATCATTTTGTCCTTGTACTGTGGTATCATTCTGGGTGATGGCAGGATGCTACACAGGGCTAGGGTCATACCTGCTTGGGCTACAAGATCGGACAGCTCCTCCATGTCCCTTTTCATGTAGTCCAAGGAGGTACGTCTCAAGTCATTCACACCAACATGGACAATGACAGAGTCATATTTGTACTTGTTGTGGAGTGACCTGAGTGCATGTGTTATGTGGCGGATCCTGGCACATGACAGGCAGCTGACAGTAACTTTCTCCTTGTTTAGCCTGGTGAGTGGAACATCAGTGTGTCTGACTATAGAGTCACCTATGACTAGAGTGTTGGGTACGTTGTTATGCCTTATGGGCTGTGGTTGAGTGGCACACTTTTGTGGGCTATGTGTCATTTGGGTTGGGTTGGGGGGTGGAGGTTGCTTGTGTTTCTGCTTTGGAGGTCCCTGTTGCTTGGGCAGGTTTTTACTGAGAGCCTCCGTGAATGTAGGTGTGTGTTTTGTGTTTCTATGTGTGTGTTTTGGTGGTGTAGGTTTTGAGGGACTATGTGCTGAGTGTGGTGTGGTGCAAGTGTTTACCTTCTCCTCTTGACAGTCTAGTCCAGTCTTGGGTGAAGAGAGCTTTGCTTCCAGTTTGGCTATATAAGTGCATCTCTCACAGGTTGTAGTGTTGGGTGGTAGGAGGAGAGGGTTGTCTGTGTACATGAGGCAATTACTGCATTGCCCCAAGATGCCCAGATTCATCAGGTAGACAGGAGAATACACCGGGGGCTGACCCTTAGACATGCCTGGATAGGTGCTTATTTGTTAAGTACTAGAAACTGTTTTCCTCTAGAGACAGTGAGGAAAGTTGACTGCTGTAGTAATTTGTAGCTTATTTAGTGCTTACAATAAGTTCTGAACAAGTGCTGAAACAAAAAACTGTCTAGTTCTAAGAAACAAAATTAAGCTAGAAGGCTTCCTTTCAACACAGAAAGGCTTGGGCCCTAGAAGCCTACAAATAGTCCTGGACACAGCAAATCTATATCCAGGCTAGACTACCCACAGGAAAGGCAGGAAACAAACTTAGAAAAAGTTTTTTTTTTTTTTTTAGTGGAAAGAGAGAAAGGAGTAGCAGAAACTAAGTTGATTGGCCTTCTTAAATGTTCTCCCTGTACTGGGTAGAATGAGGTTATGACACTAGACTGGGAGGAGGGTCCCAGATCAAATTTACACTAGGGGCGGGCAACTGCAAAGCCACCAACTATAAAAACACTATACCAACAGGGAGGGAGGCTGGGAAACAAACTGCAGAAATGTTTCTCACAGCTGAAAAGCAGCAGTGAGCCTTTAAATGAAAGTTTTAAACAGCTAAAGGAGCCTCTAGAAAAAAGAGTTTAACTGCAGCAAGTTAACAGAAACAAACAACCCAACAGATGCTTAATAAAAGTGGACAATTTCCAGTTAATACCTCACACACAGTGAAACTAGCTAGAAAAATACACAGTACACAAAGTGCTATAAATAACAAAGAAATAAAGAACAAAATAAACAAAAAAACAGGATACTTAATGTTATATATTATAGCTCCAAGTTTGCTGAGTGTCCTTCCTTCGATTAGCTCAGTGTAAAATGGCAGAACACTCACAACTGAGCTTCTTGGGTAACAGAAAGTTGAAACCTGAGACAGCTTTTAAGAAAGAAATCTCAAAAGAACCAGTGAGGTGCTTAGTCTAAGCTGTAGTCCAGATGACCTCAGTCAGCCAATGACCTCAAACAATTATCTCTCACTGAAATGCCTGATGGCTTTGGCTAAACCAAGATGTCCCTGAATATGTGCTCAGACACACGGCCTCCACAAACACTAGGCCCAAATACAAGTCTGAATATGGAAATGCTACAAATATCCACACTACCTAGAAACAAACTTACTTCACTTATTACCTGGAAGGCTATGCCAAAGCACCAAGGGATTTTTTATTAATTTGATAAACTCTTTCTCTTGCTGAAAGCAATGGTAAAGTATTATTTAATTACACAAGAAAAATGAAAGAAAGAAACCTCACACCTACTATGATTTAGGCATAGCACTATTTCAGACCGCAAAAACAGCCTTGCTCCTCCTAGACTTATGTTTGTCATAAAGCCAGACCCGTTTAATAAAGTTTGTACTCCTAAATACATAAACTATACCTATGCAAAGATATGTTACCACTAACTATATAGAATCTGGTATATAAAAACATTATATTGTAAAAAATAAGAAATAATTCTTAATGCTGATCATCTGTTATAATTTTTCAGGCCAGGGCTATGATTTTTTTATGTTTGGACGCTGGGAGGTATGGCTGCCAGAAAGAAAAACATAACTAAACCACTCTCAGTTGGGTTAAATCAAATACCAGCAAATACCAGCAAATGGACACAGCCTACACATAGCAAGATGCAATACTGCTACTAATACACAAAAGGTGGTTCGAAACAGATCCATCAGTCTGGCAAGTGTTTTACATAACATTAAGGGCAATATCACAAGGAGTATATCCAAAACATACATAGTAGGTCTACTTCTGTAAGGTATGGAGCAGTGAAAAATTGTTAAGGAGATCTTGGCCTGGATTCAGAAAATGCTGCATCACTCTAAGCAAATCAGCATAATCAACAGCTACTTGCATGGTTGGTGGGATTCAGCAAACCCTACTAAATGATGGGGCTAAGGGCAAATGTGGCTGGTCATAATATGAACTAATGCCTGTATACTGAAGTGTTGCATATGATAATAAAGCAATACATGATGATGGAGTGATTCTGAACTGCCCAAATTTTGCTCAGTGATGCTGTGCTTGCTTTATATTTATACCTGGCAATATACTGTGCAGACACACCACACTAGCACACACCACACTAGCATTCTTAAGCATATCTTTGTAAAGTCTTTGTGAATAGGAGAGTCTCATAGCAGCAGCTTTGCCAAGTGGTGTGGGACATCACCACTGGAGGGACAGGGTCATCTAACTATGCTTAACATTTCATGTCCTCCACAACTCCAACATAATGGACCTGTACTGTCTGGACAGGGCCACCATGCAACAAACAGTGGAAATGCGTCACCCTCATCTGTAACCCAATGGGAGTCATGGAGTACCTATCCAGGTGGATAGCAAGATATGTGTGGCTATACATATATTAGCTACAGGGTCCTTTCAGTGACCTGATGGGGACACAGTGGGGATATCTCAGGCCTCTGCTTTGAGAATATTCTGTAAGCTCCCTAAGCCATGCTTCAGCAGGAGAGACAACTCATGTGGGACCTGATGCTTTGCAGGTCAGACTATACCCATTTTGAAGTAAAGGCCTCACCTGGTGAACTAGGAAGGAGGTGCATGAACCTCAAGAAGTATCAGTCCATCAACCACCAGGTAGTATGTAGTGCACACTGTATCATCATCTACAATATGTGTGAAAGCTACCTAGACAGTTTCTACAACTCCCACGTACATCAAGCATGTGATCTGTACCTACAATTTGCAGGTGGTGACTTCCCATCAGGTATCTAGTTAGTAATGCTGGATATGCCCTGAACCCTGACTCATGACAATCAGAAAACCAAGCAAAACTAACCAGAAATACAACTCTGTAGTGTCACAAAGCAGATTATTATAAAGCATGTATTTGGGCTGCTGAAGGGATGCTTCCATAGTAAGGATTCATCCGGTGGTGCTTTGTCAGTATTGTGGCACACATGTCCTGGTCATATTGCAATGTGTGCAGTGCTACCCAAGAACATAGGTAGGAAACCGTTACAGCAACATAGCCTCGTGCAAGGCCAACAGTTCCCAGCACCACAAGCAGCAGAAGTTGAGACAGATGATGAGTTAGAGGAGGAACCAGCAACAGGGATAATGTAAAATGGGCAGGGTACAGTTATCATTTGCAGAGGTGGACAAGGGAGTACATGGGTGCATGTCTTTCATAGGGGAGTGAGCAAGTGAGAGTGTAAGGGCTTTGATGTTTTTTTATGGGAAGTGAGAGAACTGGTATGGGGGGGGGGTTAATGTTGAGATGGTTCAGAGTCAGTGGATACATGGATGACC